>NW_026136707.1:29088854-29101346 GCF_905237075.1 Dicentrarchus labrax
GTGTAAGATAGGTGTTGCCAGAGTAGGTCAAAAGTAGGAGGCAGACTCAGGACGTTGTGGTAGAATTCCCCTTTGTGTGGGCATTTATTCAAGTGCTTCCCAAAAATGTGAAAAGCAACAAAAAAACAACTAAACCTATTTACAAAAAACTGAGGAAAAATCAACTCATACTAGATTTGAAATTAACAGCACTTGTCTCCACCGCAATTTATCTCTCCTCACCTCTCTCGCTTTCCCCAAGAGAACTGACCCTTATACACTCCTTACCTGCCTGAAGACTAGACATGGATTAAACCATCCTCACTTCAGGTGGCATTTATTTACAGATATCTTTTAGCAAGACACACACTTCAATAAACATTACCCATAATAATCACTCACATTTCCTATGGCGTTGAATGTAACACCCACTCAATATACCCCACCATTCATAAAATGACAACGAAACAGAATTAAATATACAACTTATTCCCCCCGTTAACATGGTATGCCCCTGACGTAATTGGTGACGTCATCATATTCATTTAACCAGCACATTGCGGGGCGGCCCCCTCCCACACAGCGGCTTTCGGCGTCAGGTAAGATACCTAGTAAAATCAATACCCTTTATATGTGCTAAATCATTTTATATGAACAAATAAAATGACTGGAAAAAAAACAACCTTTGCCTGCCATTATTGTTGTAACCTTGATGGATGTTAAAGATTATAACGAAATAACGCTGCACACAAAACAGACCCGGGATAGTAATGTGCACGTGCGTTACCAGCTGAAATTAATTTATAGTTAATGTAAATGAATAAACAAAAACGTGTACAAATGAAACAACAAATAACCTAACAAGTAAATACCTAAATATATATAAGTGACAAATGACGGAGATGAGTCTACTTTGTCACACTCCCCCTTAAGACCGTTACTCTTCAGAGGACGGGACAGGAAAATCTGCAATGACATTCTTGTAACCTGCTTTGTATCTGATCTGGAACCTGAAAGGCTGAAGGGAAAGATACCATCGGGTTATTCTTGCGTTAGTGTCTTTCATTCTATGGATCCATTGCAAGGCTCTGTGGTCAGTCTCTAGCACAAACTCCTTCCCAATAAGGTAATATTTTAATGTGTCCAAAGCCCACTTTACTGCTAAGGCTTCCTTCTCAACAGTCGAATACCTTACTTCTCTCGGAAAGAGCTTGCGGCTGATATACTGTACTGGCATCTGGTCGTCACCTTCTCCCTGCAACAGCACAGCCCCAAGACCCCTCCCAGAGGCATCTGTCTGCACAGTAAAAGGAAGATCAAAATCTGGGCATTGCAAAAGAGGTTCACTGCACAAACACTTCTTCAAATCAGCAAATGCTGCAACACCCTCTGGTGTCCATTTAACTTTAACAGGGCTGGATTTTCGAGTCATGTCACTGAGAACTGCAGAGCGTGAAGAGAACTCTGGGATGAATCTGCGATACCAGCCACTTAACCCCAGGAATGATTTTACCTGTCTCTTGGTTGATGGTAATGGACAAGCCTCAATAGCCTCCACCTTTCCGATCTGGGGACGGATCACACCTCCACCAATCACATACCCCAGATACTGGACCTCAGCTTTGGCGATGTGACACTTCCTAGCATTGATGACCAATCCGGAACTCTGGATGCGACGAAAGACATCGGCAAGGTGTTCTAGATGCTCCTCCCATGTCTTACTGTACACCACGATGTCATCGATGTAGGCTGCAGCGTAGTCATCTGCGCCTCTCAGCACCTCGTCCACCAACCTCTGGAACGTAGCTGGGGCTCCATGCAGTCCAAAGGGCATCGTCCGGAACCGATAAAGTCCGCTTGGCACTCTGAAAGTGGTCAAGTCCTTAGAGGCCTCTGTCAATGGTACTTGCCAATAACCCTTACAGAGGTCAAGGGTCGTCAAGAAGGTTGCATTCCCCAACCGATCAATCAGTTCATCCACTCGCGGCATTGGGTATGGGTCAAAAGCTGAGACAGCATTTAGGCGTGAAAATTTGATACAAAACCTCAATTTCGGGTCATCTTTTTTTGGGAAGCACTTGAATAAATGCCCACACAAAGGGAATTCTACTACAACGTCCTGAGTCTGCCTCCTACTTTTGACCTACTCTGGCAACACCTATCTTACAAGTGGTCTTTCTTTGTTTATGATGGCTGCTATAAGTAATTTCATCTAAAAAGGACACGCATTAGTAATAATGTGTTTTCATCCATACTTTGTGTAACAGTGTCACACTGTTGCTGTTAAAGGCAAACTTTTAACCATAGAAAGGTAAATACATCAGAGGAAAATTGTGTTTTAATATTTTTCTTCATTTACTTCTCAGCACTGTTGGAGCTGAGCCACCCAAACCCACTGGCCTTTCAAGTGTTAATGACTAAGGGCTTCTTCACAAGTCTCATTTTCATCTTTCAGAAACAGAAGAACAAGATGTGCCAGTGGGATGCAATTATTCCACCTGTTCTCGTGAAGTTTGGAATGTTTCTAGAAATTAGAGTCTCTGTCTTGAAACAAAACAATTTTGCACCATTTTACATTGGTCTAAAGGGGTCCCAAAAGCAGACAGAGGGAGCAGTTTAGTATGATTTAATGAATAAATATTGGATAGGTGAAGGGGTTAGTGGGGTCGAAGATGGCAGGAGACAGACGGGCTGATCAATTGGGAGAATTGTTGGCTACTGAGTTGTAGTTGTGTGTGGGAAGATGGCTGGGCAGAGACACTGGCACTAGAGTCCTGAGGCACAGGACTAAAACAAATAAATAAGCCAAGAGTCAAAATACCACTGATTTAGAAGGAACAATCTGGTGATGAACAGCAGGACAGCTCGGGTTCTTAGAGCTTGTGACCTGATTGTGGACAGGTGTGGAGATGAACCAGGTGCGGATAGGTAAGCCACATCCACAACACACACACACACATACACATACACACACACACACAGACAAACAGAGGAGAAGGAGATGGAGAGGATCAACAGCAGGGAAACAAGCAAAAGCTGGAGTTACACTAAAATAAAAATAAAAATGGCACAATTAAGATGTTTTGTATTGGGAACAGGTTTAATTGAACCCATTTCTTAGCCACGCTAGTCCATGGTTGATCCCACAGGTTTAATTGTAATACCTTTGCTGATCCCCTGACCTTTCCTCTAGGGCCACCAGCAGGTCAACGTTTTCCCTTCCTGTAAAATATCAATGGATTGGCACAAAATGTAGTAAAAACATTCATGGTTCAGTTCTCAGATGCATCTTAATGACAACAGGTTCCAAAGAAAACCACAAAATACTTTGTTTCCTATTGCTTTTTAAAATGACCCATGTTAGCTTTTACTTTACGGTTAGGCTCACACTTTGGGTTCAAATTACTACTTTGTTTGGAAACATATATTTGTTTAATAATATTTTTATTGTGTTTTTCAATTATAACAACCATTGCATTTTACTAAAATTAAAAAGCATATATAGTGTCATATATATCCGTCAGAGCCCCCTTTCCAGCACCCTGGAAAAAACTACCAGGGAGGCTGAGCAATGTGTGATACCCCAACAGTTGCAGCATACAAAGCCTGCCCCCTTTTTAAAAATGGCACCACCCCCCCAGGCATCCACTCCATAGGTACTGTCCCAGAAATCCACGGGACACTGAAGAGGTATTTTAGCCAGACAGCTCAACAATGTACAGAGCCCTCAGCATCTCAGGATGAATCTCATCTTACCCTGGTCGCTGAGGAACTTCTTGACTCCCTCAGAGACCTCTGCTAGGAATATGGGTGAGGCATTCCCCAAGTCTTCAGACTGTGCCTCCTCCACAGTGGATGTTTTGGTTAGGTTTCAAAAACTCCTCAAAGTGCTCTCTCCGCCACTTGACAGTATCCCCACTCAGGGTCAACAGATGTCCTCCCTTACTTTAGCTTAAATCCGTCATCCAGATTTGTAAAAAGAAATGGACCTAGAGGCAGAAGTTAGGTGAGATAAATGTTAGATCCCTTTACATCTTTCACATTCAGACTGATATGGCTTTATATATTGTTGTCTATATAGTCAAAGCTCTTCATCCTTCATTTAAAAGTCCTTTATATCCTTCAATATTAATAATTAAATCAGCTGTAGTCTTATATCTTTTCATGGTTAATAGAGATAATTGTATGGTCCATGGTTTGCATTCAGCACATTTCTGGTTATTTCATCGCAGAGAATGGCTCCTCTTTGCTGTAATTTGCCTTTTTGCTCCAAACCTTAAGCCTTATCCCAGCATTTACCCTTCCTTTGCTCTTGACTGCAAACAAAGGAGAAAGTAGAGAGAAACATACAGAGGAGAGGAGCGGGGGCAAAGAGCTTCTACTCTCCCGTCTAGATTTACTGATCTGTCACGACTTTATGTGGTTGAAATGGAAAAGAGAATTGGGCTATGTTTACAGCACCATAAACCTTTCTTTTAAACCCAAGGACTTGGCCACCCTGAAACTGTAGCGAAGCACCCATAAAACTGAGGCTAACACCGTCTTTTAAATCTGATGAAACATTTATCGATTCTTTTTAGATCTTGTTTTATTTGCTCCTCCTCTCACACCTCTGGGTTAATAGAAGAGAATCGAGGACAGCAGAGATACTGAGGAGGGTAAAGGTTTGCATGCTAACAGCATGGAAGACAGACAAAAGATCAAGAGAGGGAGCTGCTGGGAAGAAAGAAAGCTGTTTGATGGCGTAATGTTAATTGGTTAACAAATTAAACTCTGGGATTTGATGACTTTTTTAAATTTTCATCAAAGTTGATCCTAAAAACATATCTTTATAAAAGAAGTAAGCTAACATAACTTAATCTTCCCATAAATTTTGAGTCAGTCATTCCCTTGAATTTTTCCGATAAATTAAATGTGTTAAGTGCACTTAAATTTGGGCAGTATTTTAAGTATTGGTGATACTTAACTTATTTTCTTTAAAGCATTACAAAAAGCCCTAAAGCCCCCAAATAAGTTGGCTACCATTTTGACAATTGATTAATTGTAAATTGTTTATCATATGTCAGTGTTTTTGACAGGTAATGTAAAAATTTGCTTTGGTTGAAAAAACTGAGTAAATTCTATTAAGTGGTAAGATTTGTATACTAAAGATGCATGAAAGGTGGTCTTATTTTATTCAGATAAATAACACATTTTAAATAAGTTTGGAGAAATGCTCACGAGTGTAATATACTTACAGTAACTTTGATAAATTAAGTTAATTATACCAATTTCAGTTAGATAATTTAACTTAAAACTAGTAACATTAAATACTTGAGTTATTGTACTGAAATCAAATATTTTTTCATGCTTAAAAGGGACATATGCAAAATGCACTTTTTTAATCTTTGTCCACACATATGTGGGTATCTGGGTGGCCTACCAACCCAGAAACTGTGAAAAAAATCATACAAATTATACAATGTTCAGTACATATACAGTATTTTGAAAGGGGTTTAAACATAATTGCAGCAGGTAATAATCGTCTGACAAAAACGTTTCAAGTTAAAATATCAGACTATGAAACAGTTTAAATGTTAAATGGACTGTACTTATATAGCACCTTTCTAGTCTTTCAACCACTCAATGCACTGTACAGTACATGCCATACTCACCCCATTCACACAAATTCATACAGGACACTTCGAGATGCAGCGAGAGGAGCCGGGGATCGAACTGCCGGCCTTCTGATTAGTGGACAACTGACTCTACCTCTGAGCCACACCCGCCCCAGTTTACAGTTGGTTACTTAGCAGTTTTTCAACTACATAAACAAGTTACTTTATTAGATGAGTAATTCCTTCAGTTATGTTGCCATGATCTACAGGATAAAGTATTCCAGGAAGGTTTCTGCCTCATTATGGTAAGTTTCCATAGTCTCAGTAAACTAATGTGTATAAAGAATATAACAGATTGGAGGTTTTTAGTAATCATTACACTATTACTCTGATTACTTTGGTCCATTTACTGGCTGTTTCTTCAGTAGAAACAATTGCTTGAGTAATGTTTCACGTTGTCTGCTTTGTATGGTAACATCAGTGCCGGCCCGTGGCATAGGCAGTATAGGCAAATGCTAAGGGCGCCGTCCATCTGGGGCGCCACAATGGGGGAAGAAAAACAAAAAAGGTGCAAATTTTTTAGATTAAAACTAGTTGGTGCAATTATTTCTTAGTATGAAAAAATAAGCCCACATTAATTTAATTCAATTCAATTCAATTTTCAATTTAATTTTATTTGTATAGCGCCAATTCATAACAGAAGTTATCTCAGGACACTTTTCAAATAGAGCAGGTCTAGACCGAACTCCTTATAACATTAATTACAGAGACCCAACAGTACCACCATGAGCAAGACCTTGGCGACAAGGGCAAGGAAAAACTGCCTGTTAAAAGGCAGAAACCTAGGACAGATCCTTTGGCTCTAGGTGGGTGGTCGTCTGTCTCGACCAGTTGGGGTGAGAGAGACAGAGAGAGAGAGCGAGAGACACAGAGAGACAGACAGACAGGTGCACAGCAACAACAGTATTGGCAATGGCAATCTAGCAGGACCATGGCAGGAGGCTCCACCAGGATCGACAAGAACCTGCGAGACGAATTTAACTGCATAGCAAAGCCTATTAAATAATAATAAGACTTTATTAAGCAAAAAGGAAAGGAAAAAAGAACAGAAGAGGAGGAAAAGATGCGACAAAGACAGAGGTAGAGTAAAGATAATGTGATGAAATGATTTGTCTGTTGCACAACGATAGTAACCTTTAACTTAACACGGTTTGCTAATCAATAAATAGCGTTGGCTCGTTTTAACGTCAGTTCATGTTATGGAGGGGCCGAACAGCTGTTATGGAAAAAAGTAATACTCCCACCTTCTATTTCTCAGGGACATCTGTAAAGATTAGATCTATTCAGCAGCTGTTTCCACTTGTCTACATTTTTATTTTTATTTATTATTGGTTAGCTAACGTTTGCTCTGCTTGTAACAGTCAGTCAGATGCTATTCCTTTCACACACCTTTATATATTAGAGTTGTACGCCTTGTTGTTTGTTGTGTTACAGTTCAGTATTGTCTAAAGTGTGTTTATACTGTTAACCCTTTATGAGGCAAGTAACCATATTCAGTCACTTCCACACACATTCAAATTACCCCCCCGCCTCCATTTGGAGTTTGTAGAGTCATGTGGTTTTCTCTAGCCAATCAGGGGAGATCAAGCTATCTGACAGATATTGACATCATGGCATCTGACCAATCAGCAGTGGCCTGGAGCACTTCAAACACAGCCATCTTGCAGAAATCATAAATATTGCTTTTTTGAACCTGTCTTCTCCCACAGGTATAGTAATAACATCATAACATAGTGCTTGCTCATGGTGGTACTGTTGGGTCTCTGTAAATAATGTTATAAAGAGTTCAGTCTAGACCTGCTCTATTTGAAAAGTGTCCTGAGATAATTTCTGTTATGAATTGGCGCTATACAAATAAAATTGAATTGAATTGAACTAAACATGGTAAGTTGATGTAACTCACATATTATTTGGTTGAATAGTTTTGTTAAAGATTGAGATTGTTGTTATTTGCATAGCATTTCTAAAAATTAGCATAATGTTTGACTGAAAACTAAATTTTATCATATGCCCCGTTCACCTAAGACTAACATGAGTGGCACAAGTGTCCATTTTTAGACATATGCCTTATGAATGTATGTTTTTTATTATAGTTAAATGGCATACACAGGTGCTTATTGTTAGTGTGAGGCCTAGTTCTGTGTGAATTGATTTAAATTACTCAATATTGGTTTGTGATGAAACACAATTATGAGCAAATATAAGTGGTACTAACAGTAATTATAATTGTATTTTCTGTTTTTATTGTGTTTTTATAGTTTCTATGTCAATACTCTTTTTTCCAGTAGATCTACATTACACTGTTACTGTTTTCCTTAACAAATAAATCAGAGTTGGCTTAATATTAACCTAAAAGCATATTCCTTTTGCAGCTGTCTGCTCGGCTCTTTTATGGGAAGAGGGATACTGTTGTTGTTCCCGTAAACCCTGCCATCAGCGATGATGATAGCTCAGAGGAAGAAGACAACGATGTGGCAGATCCCGACTTCCTTCCACCCACCCACAACCTGGACATTGATGGCCCTTCTGCAAAAAGGAAGTGCGTGCGGCCTGCAGTGGAGGTGCTTGTAGATGAGGACCTGGATGAAGATGAGGACATCGACGAAAATGGTGAAAATCAGGAGCCGGCACCAACAGCAAAGAGGCCCACCAACAAAAGGAAGCCAGAACCCCGGCGAACCCTCTGGAAGAAGGTTGACCTGGACAACCCACCCCCTGCCTGAATACGAGCACATTCCCCCCTGACTTCATCCAAAGTCCATTTGATTATTTCAGCAGGTACTTCAGTCGTGAAGTAATTTCACACATAACATATCAAACCAACTTATATACAACCCCGATGAACATCAACACCACCTTTGCCACCACTGAGGATGAAATTATGAACTCTGTGGCTATACTCATCTACATGGGGATTGCTGAGCTGCCCTCCGTTAATGACTACTGGGCAATGGTGACCAGGGTCTTGCAAGTTGCAAACCTGATGTCATCCAAGCGGTTCAAGTTATTGAAGAGGGTTGTCCACTTCAATAACAATGCTCAGATCCCTGGTAACAATCACCGCTTCTTCAAAGTCCGGCCATTGTTCAACTATCTGGTTACTGCCTTCAGAAGAGAGCCAGAGACCCCCAAGCAGTCTGTGGATGAGGCGATGGTTGCCTACAAAGGCAAGACTGCTGGCAACCTGAGGCAGTACATTTGCCAGGGCTTCTCAGGATGGCTTCATTCACGACTTGATCCCATACCAAGGGCAGACTACACTTGAGGCCCACGTTGTCCCACTGACACCTGAACAACAAGTCATGGGTGTCATCAGCCAGACAATCTCCGTCTTGGCCAGCACCATGTCCTCCTCCAGCCCAAAAACCATCTTTGCAGACAATTACTTTAGTGGCCTAGATATTGTGCGATACCTCAAGAGCAAGAGCTGCCGGTACACAGGAACAGTCATGGACAACAGGACTGGCAATGCTCCACTCAGGCACATCAAAGAGATGATGAAGAAGGCTGTCCCTCGTGGTACCTGTGACTAAATCACCAGTGATGATGGGATCCTGATTGTCAGGTGGAAAGACAACAAGGTTGTCGCTCTGATGTGAACCAACATGGGGGTAGAGACTTGGTCCTTAGTCTACAGGTACTGCAGTGACACCAAGAGAAAGGAACAAGTGAGCTGTCCATATCTCATCAAGAGCTATAATGCAAACATGGGAGGGATTGACAAGAGTGACATGCTGGTCCACCTCTACCACACTCCCTTGAGAGCCAAGAGATGGTACGTGCGGCTCTTTGCATACGCCATTGATGTCAGCCTCACTAATGCCTGGATAATGTATAGGCGTGACAGCAAGGCTCTTGGTGTGAATGATGGCCTGTCACTGAAGAACTTCAGGATCCAGGTGTTCAAGACGGCCAGTAGCTCAAAGTCAATGACATCTCGTCCCCGCAGGAGCTCAGCACCACTGCCAGGCAGCTCCAGCACTTCTGCTGATATCCCCAAGCCTATCAGGGGACACCGCAGTCCCGTGCCACACTACTCTGTGCGGTTTGATGTGTCACTGTTCCATGCCCCTGTCTACAGCAATAGCCGCCAGACCTGCAAGCAATGCAGCAAGAAGGGGGAACGTCATGAGGTCAAACCTTGTCTGCAGGGTCTGCCAGCTCCACCTGTGCCTCAATGCTGAGCGCAACTGCTTTGTCAAGTACCATGAAGCAGTTGCCTAAGTGACTGAACTGGCCTGAATTGGACTGACACAAGAGAAGAAATTAGTTCATTATGCAATGTTCCTAAATGGTCTATGACAGTGGCCAGTATTTGTTCCTCAGGAGAAAACATTTTCTGCACTTTTTAAAAAACAAACAAAATGTGTGTTTTATTTTTAACCATGATCCTCGTGGCTGCTGATATTTTATTTGTTGTTTAGAATTATTTTGTATTCATCAAGTATTTATGATTTATTTAATTTTTCTTTGATCAATTGTAAAGTTTGTTTCACATATTATTATTTATTTACAATTTCTATGCCAATTTTATTATTGATTTACTTCTTATTTGGCAAGTGGGCTTGTTATCGGTTCCAGAAACGGTTCCGAACTGATTGTTATGTGTATGTGTATTTGTTGAATATGTGTTTTTCTTGTATGACAGTCAAGCCAATATCAGTACCTCAAGACAGAGATGTCTCTAAATAAATGTTCCTTGAAGTTTGTGTGTGTTTTTCTCATATTTTTTAAAATTCACTCTCTGTAATTTGTTTTACCCTAGACAGGCAAGTGCTCATATATGGTAACTTCATTGACCTTGATTTGCAATGCAAAGATGAAAAATATTGATACATTTTTGCAAAAAAAAAATTCTGTAACATCCCCCATTAGCTTTCTGAGGTTAAAATTTAGTATTTCCAAAGATTTCAATGAGTGCCCTATAAAGGGTTAAACTTTACATCCATGTTAAAGTGCACATCATTAATGTTAATACATTCCCATATGTTATATTATACTGCAGTTTACTGCTTCTTTGCATTCTGCTAATCAGCATTGCACTGTAATGACAATAAGATTAAATCTAAACTAATTTGCATATCAGAAAAAAATTTCATTGTATATCATTCATGTACAGTACAGTGAAAGTAATGCATCCCTTAGGTTTTTCATTTTTATTATTTTTTTATTTTTATTATTAGACTGTAACACCCAACGGTGTCACTTACTCCTCTTCTCTCTTCAGATGCGCTGTTGAAATATCTAAATCCACCTCCTGCAAATCCTGGGCCATCTACAGTCATCACCGCTTCAACAGCATCAAGTGATCCTTCTTTATTTTATCACTTTTTACAGTTTTTTTTGTAGGTAGTTAAATTTTATACTTTGTGTAGGCTATTTATTTTACATTTCCTGTATTATTTATTTCTAATTTATTATTTTCTTGCTAACTGTTTTGATTGAGCAACTTGTTTCTCTAAAAATAAAATAAAATGTCAAAGCTATTCAGTTTCTTTCGTGAGTATATGTATGTATATAACTGGCAGTGGAATTTACTGCGATGCAAGGGGCGCCACCTAAAATCTTGCCTAGGGCGCCAAATTGGTTAGGGCCGGGCCCGGGTAACATCCCCACATCCGGGTAATTACAGTTTACATTATATATTATGTTACATGCCCATGCTAACACATTACCTCTTTAGCTCCTTACAATAAATATTTTTGAATGTAGGTCACTTCTCACAGCTGTACCTTTAAAGACAAGCATAAAACACAGTGTTGGTCTTGATAGTTAAGGTATAAACACTAACCTAACATTATGTGATAGAGAGAGATTAATCGCGTTAGCAGTATTTACCTGAGTAAAACGTCACAGAAGTAATCCTGATTGTTGATGTTGTTCATTTCTCCGTGATTTCAGGTCAGACTCCCGCTCTAACATGTCCGGTGGTAAAGTTTTTGGTTTAGAAGCAGTTATTGAATTAATATTGACGGTAGAAATGCAGCTAAACTCAGTAACAGTGAGGAGCTGCCAGCAACGCTGAGGCGGAAGTGGGAGGGCCGGAGAGTAATGGGGCGTTCGTTTTGTCTTGTAATCGCGACTCGCAGCTCGAGAGTGACGTCACATCCGTGTTGGAAAACGAATAACCATGGGTTTTTGAGTTCTGTTTGGCACACAACACGACGTAGTCGGAGAAAAGATGGACGCCTCCAGGAAAGTCGCTATAGTATAGTGATTATCTCGTTTAAGGTGCACCCACCGCGGATTTCACATGTTCATTACATATTACACAATCATATTTCACAGTTTGATATCTGAATATCTCATTTTGATTAACGTTAACGTTAGGCTACTGCTCTGCTTTCTGCCCAAGACTCGGCACTGTTGTCATAGCAACATGGAGCGTCTCTAGCCAATTTCAGCTGCACAAGCTACAAAATAACTATTTAGGCGTATTTAACACATAATAAAACTGTAGCGACATGCCTATAGGTAACAGTATACAGTGCTATGTGTACGACTTCTTCATTTGGTTACACCAAAAACAAAAGTGCTTAAAATAGTAGAAAACCACAATGTTTACTTAGTTTGATGCTCGGAGTAGCCATTTTGGTAACCTGTGGTCCCTCTGAGTTCAGACGACTTGACGAGTCGTATATACGACCTTGGGGGCGTTCTGTTTGCAACTTCCAGTTCTCAACTCAGGAAACCGACTCGCGGATCGAGTTCGGTGGACATAAAGAACGCCCCATAATGCTGACCAATCAGAACAAACTGGGCCTTAAAGAGACAGGAGCTCAATCAGAGCGTTTCAGGCAGAGGCTGAAAAAGGTGCTTAGGCTAAAGGCAGTATGAGAAAAAAATAATCTTTTTT
>NW_026136707.1:29101446-29107155 GCF_905237075.1 Dicentrarchus labrax
TGAGCATAGCGTTAGTTCAGGCAGGCCACGAAGTCAGGCTCAGCTCTCAGTTACAGAGATATCATATGATCACAACTAGTCATAATCATAGTCAGTGTTTTGCTGCTTTTATGATTTATATAAGTGTCTGAGTATTCAGGAAGCGCTTCCAAATTAAATGTATTATTTATAAACATACATCAGCTGATTCCTCCTAAGCTTCCCTATTGGAACCATACACAGTCAGCTGGACAGCTCAGCTGATTCCCTCAAGCATCCAAGTGGCAAATATCATTCATGGCGCCTTATTTAAAGCTGCTTAGCCTGCCTATCTTTGCTGCTTCTCTACAAGCCTTTTTTTTGCAAGCTACCCCATGAGAACGATCAAGCTATCCGTGCTGCTTAATCTCACTGCTCGTCATGTCTACCTACGATGAGGATTCATGGCAGGTCGACTGCATCATGGAGTCTCAGCAACAATCCGAGGCAGAGGAAGCCAACGAAGAGAGCGTTATGTCCATCTGCCGCAGCTCGTTTGGCAAGTAAAATCCAAATACTCCGGCATTGATGATTGGCCAGTACCTAAACTCCTGGAAGTGTTGTTTAAAAACAACATTACTGCTCCAGTAGGGGCGTCTCACGAGGAGCTGTTTGCACTGTTTAAGGAGAAGATCCGCTCCGAAACAGCATCTGCATTTCTCTCCAACCACTCTGTTCCTAAAAATCTGCAGAGAAAAGGAAGAATTGCTCCCGCAACTCCGCTGCAGTCCCAGCTCCAGCCGCTGCGCTGCCTTCCAAAAGAGCACGAGTCCCAGACGAAGCAGCCAGCTCCGCCTACCCGGCCGATAACAGGCCACTTGTGTCAGCGCTGTCCAGCATCCAGTCGTTGCTCGCCACCATGAACTCCAGGATCCAAGTCCTGGAGTCAACACATACAGCCGGCCCGTCTTCATCAGCAGCTGGCATGTTTCCCTCCTCACTGTCCGCAGGTCCAGCGCATGGTCCGACAGGTGTGGCGCTGGACGATGACATCACCGCAGCACGCCCGACGGCATCACATTCCCGCGGAGAACGCTGGGAAGTGCAGTCCCAATCTCCACAGGGGGTTCCATTCTTTCCTCCGGCCGCTGCAATTTCTCCACATCTCAGAAGTCAAATCCTTGCAGGTAATGACGTCAACTTGATAAAAACCTGCTCTGCTCAGAGATTAGTGATAGACGATTGTGGATTGTGGAGATGTGTCAGTGATGCTGAAAGAGTGTGACCCCAGACTGCCCTGTAAAACATTAACTCTGGCGGAATTTAATGTGGCTTTTGGAGTGTATAGAGACATCATATGTGAAGTGTATCCTTCCCGTAGAGCCAACTGGACTATACCTAGCTATCATTTCAGATCTAGCCTTGTCTTATGGAGGAACACTTTTTCGAATACCACAAATCATTCTCTGCTAAAGCTTCCATGTTCATTCAAAGATTCAACCAAAGACTGGACTGGTCAGTAGTCGACCTGGCTCTTATTAGCAGGCATTTCACAGGCCACCAAGCTCTGTCCTGCTCAATTTGTGGCTCTTTCTCTCACTCGCACAACCTGTGCCCTAGATCTGTGGCTGTAGGCCAACCACCCAAGCCCTTCTCAAAACCCCAAACCGAAGACACCAAGGTGACTCAACTAATAACTCCCATGTGCTTCAATTTCAACGAAAATGTGTGCAAATTCTATAATTGTAAATACATTCATGCTTGCAGTTATTGTGGAGACGGGCATCCCAAATCAGTGTGCCCGAGACGAAGCCGCCTCCCAAAAGGGGGCTCGAAAAAATAAAGCCTTCAACACCAATCAACGTCCCTGAGCTGGGGAAGGCGCTAAAGAAGCATCCTAACCGCTGTTTCGTGAATTATTTGATCACAGGACTGGTTCAAGGATTCTTAGCTGGGCTGACATGGTTGCCAAAAATGTCATTTCTTTGCAAAAACCTACAATCTGCTTTAAAAGAACCTGAGGTAGTCGATACTTTACTAGAGAAGAGATAACAAAAGGGTTCATGATTGGTCCATTTGAGAAATCACCTTTCTCAACAACCCGCATTAACCCTATAGGTATAGCTACCAGGAAATATTCAGGAAAAAGCGCTTATCATTGATCTATCTGCTCCTCACAACGACGAAACGAAAAGCATTAATAGTTTAATTCTCTGGCACCTTTCTCCCTATTCTATGCTACCATAGACGATGCCATTAAGTTGATTAAAAGCAGGTAGAGGCGCATGGCTAGCCAAGGCAGATATCACAGACGCATTTTAAAGTCATGCCATTACACCCTTCACAGTGGCATCTGTTTGGTGTCAAATGAAGAGAAAAAATATACTTCTCAGTCAGGCTCACCTTTGGTTGTTGCAGCAGCCCTAAAACATTCGACACCCCTGTCAGAGGCTGCCACCTTTGCTGGATTCTTTTTAAACAACTGCAAACTGCCTTTCGTGCTTCATCTCTTAGATGATTTTCTGTTAGTTGATTATCCAAATTCAAAACCAGACCAATGCATTTCAGCTCTAAAAACATACCTTTAAAACATTAGGGGTTCCACTATCTGAGGAAAAAACATCAGGCCCATGTAAGGCTATAGAGTTTCTAGGCATCACTCTAGATAGCGTCCTAATGCAAGCCTCCCTGCCTCTCGAGAAATTGAATCGCATCAGAGAGGTCATGAGAAAAGCACAGGAAGCAGTAGCATTTTCCAAAAAGAGAGCTGCTCTCCTTGCTCGGACATCTTAATTTTGCCATGCGTGTCATTCCCACAGGGACGTTTATATCCAGGCTTCTGGAACTCTCTAAATCTGTAGAGAGAAACTCCATGACATGGTAACCTTGGATGAGGGCTGCAGATCCGAGCTCCAGTTCTGGTCTCTTCTGTGCGATAAATGGAATGGCATCTCCCTTCTTTTATAATGAGCAGCTAGAACCATCAATTGCCATGAAATTATACACAGACGCTGCCCCTTCTTAGGTTTTGGTGGGTATTTTAATAATCAATGGTTCGCAGACACATGGCCAAAAGAACTGTTGTCCTTGCCAGCTAATGCCTCATCTACTGCTTTAATGGAAATGTACCCAATTGTTGTTTCATGTCTTCTGTGGGGGAAAGATTGGTCAAGGAAACGAATCATTTTTTTTTGCGACAATGAGGCAACTGTTAACATCATTAACAAAGGCCGTTCTTCAGTTCCTTTCATTAATAGATTCGTAAGGCGCCTCACCTGGTTATCTGTATTGGGTAATTTCATTATTAGAGCAGCTCATATTCCAGGCTTGGATAACAAAATTGCTGATTCCTTGTCCCGGTTTGAATTCCAGAAATTTCGCCAGCTGTGCCCGGAGGCAGCGCCATCCAGCCTGACTTGCCCACCATTCTCTCAAACAGTGTTAGATTAAACACAACCATGCAATCATACATGCTATCTGCTGCTCACTATATGCGGTCGGGCTTAGCTAAATCTACATTAAAGATGTACGACTCTGCATGGTCTTATTTCACCTCCTTTTGTGCCACCTTCTCTGCAGCAGTTCTGCCCGTCAATATTTCCATCATATGTGCCTTTTTAGTTCATTGTTTTGAATCCCGAAAAATGCAGCCATCTTCCATTAAAGGCCTAGTCGCAGGTATTCAGTTCCATCTGCGCTGTCTGGATCCATCCACCGTCAGCCTGCTCGGGAACCCATCTGTCCGTCTTCTGCTTAATGGCCTTAAGAAAGAGAAACCTCAAGGCAATGATATTCGTCTTCCTTTCACTCTTACGCTCTTGAAAAAACTAATCACATACTTAAGGGGCGGGTGCTTTGGTCAATACACAGATTTATTATTGGAAACTGTCTTTCTCACCGCTTTCTATGGATTTCTCAGAGGTGGCGAATTCACTACACGCACAGGATCTTTTGATCCTTTGCATGACCTCACTATTTCTGACGTATCAATTAATGCTCACCACTTCTCTTTATTACTCAAGCATTCAAAGACTGATAGGGATAGAAAAGGATCATCAGTCATCATTTCTGAATCTAATTCTGCTTTTTGTCCCCTGTCTTCCATGACTCAATATCTGAAAAGTCGTCCCCGAGCCAGTAATCAGGAGCCTCTCTTTGCCACGGAGGAAGGAAATTCCATGTCCCGAGCTTGGTTTGCCTCACGTCTTTGCCTACTCTGCCAAACCTGCGGGCTTCCTCCAGAGCGCTACACTCCTCATTCATTCCGGATAGGAGCAGCAACAACTGCAGCATCTGTAGCTCCCGTCTCAACTGTTAAGGCTATGGGTAGATGGTCATCATCTGCTTATGAACGATACCTCCGGCCTGAGGCACAAGCAATTCTTGATGCTCAAAAAGCAATGAGTGCCCTGTAACTTCTGGCTAAAGTCAATGAATGTATAGCAAATTTCTGGGTATATTTCTAGCATACTTAGCATGTACTTCAACTAGTGTCTGCTTAGAGGTATTGGTTATAAGGCTGCTGGCGCCTCCTACTGGCACTTCCATGTAGCTCATGGAAGGGAGGTAGCCTGGTGTGGTTCTTGGGGGTGTTGCTGCCACTCTCCTTGTCTTAAGGTTCTCCATGTGAGCACGTGGAGAGGCAGGAAGGTCCCATACAGAGCCACACCACCAATATAACATTCTGCTCGGGAAATATGTTTTGCTGGCTAATTTAAATACACTTCTAGCATAACTTCTCAGGGATCTCTTTATTAATCCTCAGCAAGTTACTTAAACTAGTGTCTGCATAATGATTGGCTTATGTCTGTGATTTATTCCTTAAAAAGTGTTGCGCTGCTGGCTCCTATTAGCACTCCATGTAGCTCATGGAAGGGAGGTTGCCTTGGTATGGTTCTTGGGGGTCTTTGTGCCGCTCCTCCTTGTCTTGAAACCTTCCATGTATGCACATGGAAGGGCAGGAGGTATGCTTTCTCCCTGCCTTAAGGTTTTCCACGTAGTACTGGAAGGACAGGGAGGTCCCAGAACAGAGCCATACCGCCAAATGTAATATTCTGCTTTTGGAATAAAAAATATATATTTTGACAAAGTGGTCCTGACTGAAATTGAGCATAGCGTTAGTTCAGGCAGGCCACGAAGTCAGGCTCAGCTCTCAGTTACAGAGATATCATATGATCACAACTAGTCATAATCATAGTCATAGTGTTTTGCTGCTTTTATGATTTATATAAGTGTCTGAGTATTCAGGAAGCGCTTCAAATTAAATGTATTATTTATAAACATACATCAGCTGATTCCTCCTAAGCTTCCTATTGGAAACCATACACAGTCAGCTGACAGCTCAGCTGATTCCCTCAAGCATCCAATTGGCAAATATCATTCATGGCGCCTTATTTAAGCTGCTTAGCCTGCCTATCTTTGCTGCTTCCTCTACAAGCCTTTTTTTTGCAACCCACCTCCACCCCAGCTCCTCCTTTATGTTGTATCTAATTAATCAATGTCATTTTCTGATTGCCATTGATGCTTGCTCTGTTCTGTACCCTGGGGGTCTCTGCTGCCGCTCTCCTTGTCTTAAACCTTTCCATGTATGCACATGGAAGGGCAGGGAGGTGTGCTCTCCCTGCCTTAAGGTTTTCCACGTAGGCACGTGGAAGGACAGGGAGGTCCCAGAACAGAGCCATACCGCCAAATGTAATATTCTGCTTTTGGAATAAAAATATATATATTTTGACAAAGTGGTCCTGACTGAAA
>NW_026136707.1:29197835-29267351 GCF_905237075.1 Dicentrarchus labrax
CTCACACTCACACACACACACACACACACACACACACACACACACACACACACGCACACACATTTCATGATTTAGATTTAAAAAGAATATTTGCTCAATGTATGTGCAAAATCAATACATGAACAGTACACAGAAACAAACAATAGTAAATAATAATTATAAACAAATAGTAATACATTTTCAAGTGTGGCACAAGATTGCCACACCATATCGCTCTGTGCCTTATTCCATTTAGTGAAAAGAATTTGATGGGATTTATCAGGCATTCAGGCTGTACTGACAGAGCAATCAGATGTAACATGTATGACACAATCCCATCAACTGTTCACAAAACTGTGGTGGGTAATGCATCACTGTGAGCTAAAATAATAAAGTCATATGAATCATTTACTCAGACACACTCTGTCTATATATGTTTAAGGATTTCAGACAGCAACACATACCAGCAGTTGATGACAAGACTTATTTAATGAGCTGATGCTTATTGACTGTAAATGTTGTCAACTCATGTTAGTGAATCTGTACTCATTTTCATAATCTCAGAAAAAAGCCTTTCAGAGACGTGTATAACTTTATGCAGACGATATGCTGCTTTTTACCTCTAATCCTTAAAATCCTCTTTAAAAAGGTTCTTTATTCATGCAGAGGTTTGAGGTAATTTCTAGGAACAGCTTGGGCCCTCGTTGCATATGAACCCTCATGAAAATCAGACATGAATTATTTTTAAATTTTGACACAATCAACTTAAAAGCAAGCAAGAAAGAGCAGTTTGGTAGTCAACCCATGCATGTTCAGCATGTATATTTTAGATTTCTTTTCATTCCAGTTTTGCAGGTTTGACCAAGTCTTCAGCAGATGAGGTTGAATATCCTCAATCACATGTTTGAGAGAGATTTAGCTGTCTAGATTTAACTAGAAAGAGTTTCCAACATAAGTCAGTTGTTTTTTATAAACATTAATATGAACATCCACATAAGTTGTTGTGCACATACACGTTAAACACAAAAAGTGTCCAGTATGGGGAAACCTGACGACACAGGTTGTGTGCACATTTTTTACTCATGCTATGTTACTTTTATTTTTATCTTTTTTTCATAGTTTGTATTAACTATCAACAATGATATGAAACTCTTATTTTGACATTGGTTATAATCCTGCAAATGTGAAAATACGGAATAAGACATATGTTGTTGGTAAACAGGGATCCATGAAAAATTATTTGACCACCGAAAGAAAATATCTTTTGATTGATGTATTTGTTAAAATGGTGGAATGATAGAAAGTGCAGATTTAAGGCTGTAGAAAGGTAAAATAGAAGCAGAGTCCCAGTGAGTCCGGTCAGTACTGAGAACATAGTCTCTCATACATTTCCATAGAGAGCCACTTTGCATCAGCAGCACCATGCTCCAGTGCTCTGGGAGAGTTTATAGTCCTGAGAGTTGAACACTGGATGACTGACAGCTGTCCTTCATGACAACAGAAGACACAGAAATCCTCCTCATCAAAAACATGACTTTGATCTCCGTCCTCATCTGGACTCTCCTCTGCTGCTGCTTCACAGGTAAAGTCCAGAGAATCAAACTCCTCTCCTCTATGAACATCCGTCCCTCTGAAATGAAGCCCACAAAACCATGACGCTGCTTTATGTTTTTGTCTCTGTATCCTCAGAGTCCAGAGGCCAGGTCACAGTGACTCAGTCTGGAGCAGTGAGCTCTGCTCTGGGAGGCTCCGTCACCATCAGCTGTAGGAGCAGTCATGGGGTTGATGGTGGTTGTGGGAGTAATCCCAATTACCCTTGTCTATTCTGGTACCAAAAAAAGGAATGAGAACCTCATAGATTGATCATCTATGGAATTCATGAACGAACAACAGGGACAGCAGACCGTTTTTCAGGCAGTGGATCAGGGACAGACTTCACTCTGACCATTAGTGGAGTCCAGACTGAAGATGCAGCAGTTTACTACTGTCAGAGTATCAAAACTCTTAACAGCCAGATATTCACACAGTGAAAAAGCGTCGTACAAAAACCTCCCTCAGTCAGACTGAACAGAAACTGAACTGACTGCTGCAGCTGGAAGCTACTGCAGAGACTGATACACTTCACTGAGGACACACACACACACACACACACACACACACACACACACACACACACACATTTCAACATTATTGCTTAAACAACCATTTAACATGTATCAACACGGTAAAAGATAATCTTGTTGAAAATCCATTTTACTTTCTCTATCAAGATGAAGATATGAATACAAACACACATAGAGGTATAAATCATTAAATTAAATTATTAAGATAGGAACACATGTGTCCAGGTCAGCCTCGCCCAAATGAAATGATGTTACCCCATACGTCTCAGAGTCTCGTTGAGCTAAGGAAGCTCTTTAAATACTAATTCTAATGCAAAAGGGATTATAGATCGCCCTGTTTGTGTTATTGGATGTTGTTTCACCTCTTTCCAACACACATGAGTAGGGGCCAGTATGGGGAGACACAAGTAGCAGGCTGTATGCACATTTTTCACTAATCCTGTTATTTCTAACTGTACTGTACTAATTATTACCTCCTGCTTTATATTTCAAACCAATTCATTTTCTTCAGACATTTTTTTTTCTTAATTTATTATGAATGGTTTTAAATTGCACGTCTTATTGATTTTATTTTATTTTATTTGTATACTTAAAATTGTGTAACTTTCCCAAGTGGTTTTAACTCGTGTATTATTTCTTTAGTTTTGATTGTGTTCACTTTTGTCTCATGTGTTATCTCCCATGGTGGCTAATACTTTCTGGCTTGCTTGATCTTATGCTGACAATACTAAAACATTTTGTTTCTAATCTTTAAAACACTATTCATTATTTAAATATGATTTAATATAAATGACCTATTTTCATTTCTTCAGTCACACCTCGTTTCTAGCTGCATGATGTAATCCCAGAATGTATTAACTATCACCAACGATGAGAAACTCTTCATCTGACATGGGTTATTATATGTCATCATGACAGTAACTGGTACCTTCAGAAACCTGGAGAAGCTCCTAAACTCTTGATTTCTGATACTACATATCATCAGTCTGGAGATTCAGATCGTTTCAGTGCAACAGCAGTTCAGACTGACTTCACTTTGACCATCAGAGGAGTTCAGACTGAAGATGCAGGAGATTATTACTGTCAGCAGCACAACAGCTTTCCGTTCACACAGTGAAAAAGCGTCGTACAAAAACCTCCCTCAGCTAAGAGGAACTAAATCAACAGCTGCATGGAAACTAAATGGCAACAAGATACAACTAAAACACACCTCATAATTACATGTAATTCTAATAATACAGCATTTAATATAATCAATCACATTTCACAAATTCCTTTTTTCTTTTTTTAGGCAAAGATAAATGATTTACCTTTGAGTTTGAGTCAACTGATGTCAAGTCTCTCATCAGACAGGTTTACACAGATATATGTTAGTAACTGTAAGTATATCTAGAGTTAATAATATTATAAAATTAATATTTTCCCACAATGTATTGTACATCTACAGTAGCTGAACAATGTTTACAGAGTAACAAACTCTCTTTATATATATATATATATTAAAAGTCAGTTCTAATGGTCGTTTTTTATGTTTATCAGATCAATTTACAAAATAAGTAAGGATAATACAGATGAAATATTGACACAAAAATTGCATATATTTATCAAAATAATGAAATGTTTTTCACAATCTTTCAAATATTACATTTAAAGTAATTCTACAATATTACTATTCAATTAAAGTGTTTAGTTAAATAAGAATCCACCTCAAAAATAGAATTTAATTCAGACATTAAAAGTATTGTGATTATATTTATATATTAATATATATATATATATATATATATATATATATATATATATATATTATAACGTCTGTTAATTTTACAATAACAACAGCAACAGCAAAACATCTATTGTCAGGTTGTACTGAAAGAGCTGTGGCATGTATGACACATTCCCATCATTTGTTCATGACGCCATGAGCTGAAATGGTCAAATCCTAACAATCTTTCTCTGAGACAAACTTTGTCATTGTAGATTTAATGAATTTCAGACTGACACATGACAGCAGTTCATGACTTGACGTAGAATAGAATAGAATTGAATGCCTTTATTGTCACTGTACACATGTACGATGAGATTAGAAAGCCAACTCCAATAGCAGTGCAAAAAACAGTACAATTATCATTTATTATTCTTATTTAATTAATTGTTTTTTATTGATTGTAAGTGTTATCAACTCATTCATGAAGTCCTGTGGTTAATCAGTAATTTGGGGTTTTAATATTCTTGGAGGAAAATCTCAGATCAAAAATATTGTATATCACTTGATGCAGATGATGCGCTGCTCTGTGTATCTAACTATGAAAATCTCTATCTGAATTTTCTTTGAAAATTTTGGTAAAGATTTTTGACAATTTCAAGGGACAGATCTAACCGTTGTTACATAATGAATCATCCTCATATTCAGACTTGACTGATAAAAGATAGGTGATCTTGTAAATCATCAAAACATGGGTATAATTAACAAGGTATATTAAAGCATATACAACTGACAATTATAGAGGAACTTTTCTAATGTTTCCAAATATGTATAAACATGCTGAATGAATAATACTCTCATGAAAACTGTTGATTTTATTAAATCTTTATTATTTTTAAATCTTGAAACCATTGAGAGAGAGAGAGAGAGAGAGAGAGAGAGAGAGAGAGAGTCTTGCACAGTACAGACTGAGAGCAGTAGCAGAGTAAAACCAGTATCAGAGTCCCAGTGAGTCAGGTTATGACTAGGAACACTGGTCTCTCCTCAGTGTCTCTGAGAGCGGAGTCTGGGAGCCCTGGGTGGCCTCACAGGTCACAGAGCCCACCTTCCTCCAGTGGTCTGCAGAGAGCCTCAGGGTGCTGCTCCAGCTGTAGTGGCCGTCCTTCAGCACCCCGGGGCTCCTGCTCTCCTCCCAGCTGCTGCTGCTGCTGCTGCCGTCCACCTTCCAGGACAGACTCCAGTCTGAGGGGAAGCCCTTGTTGGCCAGACACATGAGCGTGGCCTTCCCCTGCTGCAGCTCCTCACTGGAGGGGGGCAGCACCGTCAGGGTGGGACGGACATCACCTAGGAGACACCAATCAGCTTAGAGGACAGGGACCACACAGCTGTCAATCAGCCAGCAGACACTTGGACACCTTTACTGTGTGAGAGTTGATTTTCTCCTTTAAGGAGTTTCTGTCAGATGTTTTTTCTGCTCCAGCAGTCACTCACTCACACATTGTTTCACTTCCCTTTAAGAAGCCTCTCATGCATATCAGCACAGAGAGAATCATCATACAGAATGAGCGGAAAAATATATAACTACACTGGAAATAAAATATCAAAAACTGTATCATCAAAATCATCCAAAGCCTGAATTATACATTACTTTAAAGTATTTAGTGGAAACATGAACAAACACAGAAAATGAACTGACTACAATCAAATGTTCTTCATGTGGATTTCAATCATCATTACCAAACTGTAACTTTAAAACAATATACAACACTATGAAGAGATTATGAACGTTTACTCATCTTTATCTTCAGTTTGTTGAATTTGACTATAATAATTTTATCTTAATTCAGTTAGAAACAGTTGTTTCTGATATCAAAAAGTAAAAGTGAATCTTAAAAATGAAACATTTGTACAAAACGTTTAGCAGTTTTATCTTTTCTACACTTCAAGCTGTTTGAATTTCAGTTTGACAGGAATGTGTAAAGAACAAAGAGTTATCCTCCATGATGAAGGAGGACAAGTACAAACATGAATAATTCAAGTGTTAAAATTAAAACAAGATATATCTCTCTGCTTCAGACATATAAAACCTGAATTTAAAACATAAAAACTGAATTTAAAACAAAGCTTTACCATTAAAGTTGGAAATACTGATTCATATTCGGTCTTGATATTTTAAATTGACTTCAATGAGGTTTTGAATTTATATTCCTGATGCAAAGTTTGTCTCTGAGTGTAAAGTATTTGTGCAGAAGATATACATTAATATGAAAAATCAAGAATTCTTCCTGAAATATATATAAAAAGTCAAATATGTCCTGAAATGATAAAAAATTTAAAGATTTGACTTACATCCAACATCCAGTCTGGTTCCTCCACCGAACGTGTACCACAGTGATACAAACTCATTGAGCCGCCGTACAAAAACCTCTCACTGTAGAGAGACACGGCTCTCTGACTTTGACACAAACAAACTCAGCAAAATTATTCTTTTTGTAAAACCTTGTCATGTGACAAGAACAATAACAATTACCAGAAACTTCCGAGATCTATTTATATATTTGTTAACATAAGATAAGCAAAGATAATATGTACATTTATTGATCCCCTGTAAAAGAAATTCAAATGAGATACAGCAGCATAGGCCAATGTAGTGCAAAGAGTAAAGAAGTATAATAAGAATCGCAAAATAATAATATTGCAAAATAAAACAGAAAATATAGACTATAAATGAAAAGCATATACACTATATGCAATATGCAAGTAAAATGGTGGGGTGGAAATATGGAAAGGGATCGGGGAGGGAGGAAGTGGAGGGGGGTTAAGGGGGAAAAAGGCTGTCGTCTGGGTAAAGAAGGGAGAGCTGTGGAGGAGGGTGGGGTAGCCAAGGTGTGAATCAGGGTACCTGAGGAGGTGGAGGGCGTTTGTGAATCAAACATGTTGGAATACAGGTTTAACTCGTTGGCACATCCCTTTGTCCCCTCTACTGAACCTACTGACCTTTTCATGCCAGTAATGCTCCTCACACCCCTGTAACAGTCCATCAAGGCCTCCTCTGCCTCCACCGACCACTGCTGCACAGTGCTGGTGGTGATGGACTGTCTCCTATATAAAATACATGTTCATAAATAAATTTGAAATGTAAAAAACATATATGCATTACAATAGAACCAAAATTATATGAACTAGTTGTTGTGTATTTCCAAATCAGCAATCCATTAAAGTGATTGATCCATTGATAAACAGCATCATGAGAGGAATCCAAGTCCCTGTTGGAGTCAGTCAGAGCATTTCCATAGAGAGCCACTTTGCATCAGCAGCACCATGCTCCAGTGCTCTGGGAGAGTTTATAGTCCTGAGAGTTGAACACTGGATGACTGACAGCTGTCCTTCATGACAACAGAAGACACAGAAATCCTCCTCATCAAAAACATGACTTTGATCTCCGTCCTCATCTGGACTCTCCTCTGCTGCTGCTTCACAGGTAAAGTCCAGAGAATCAAACTCCTCTCCTCTATGAACATCCGTCCCTCTGAAATGAAGCCCACAAAACCATGACGCTGCTTTATGTTTTTGTCTCTGTATCCTCAGAGTCCAGAGGCCAGGTCACAGTGACTCAGTCTGGAGCAGTGAGCTCTGCTCTGGGAGGCTCCGTCACCATCACATGTAGGACCAGTCCGAACGTTTATAGTAATAACTATTTACACTGGTACCAACAGAGAGATGGAGAAACTCCTAAACTGCTCATTTATGGTACTAACAATCGAACATCAGGGATTCCAGGTCGTTTTACAGGCAGTGGATCAAACCCTGACTTCACTCTGACCATCAGTGGAGTCCAGACTGAAGATGCAGCAGTTTACTACTGTCAGAGTGTTCATAGCATCAACAGTCAGAATGTGTTCACACAGTGAAAAAGCGTCGTACAAAAACCTCCCTCAGTCAGACTGAACAGAAACTGAACTGACTGCTGCAGCTGGAAGCTACTGCAGAGACTGATACACTTCACTGAGGACACACACACACACACACACACACACACACACACACACACACACACACACACATTGCATAATTTAGATTAAAACAGAATATTTGCTCAATGTATGTATAAAATCAATGCATGTACAGTATGCAGAAACAAAAGATAATAATTATGATCAAATTAGCAAAACATTTCAAGTTTGGCACAAGATTGCCACACCATATCGCTCTGTGCCTTATTCCATTTAGTAAAAAAAATTTGGTGGGATTCATCAGGCATTCAGTTTCTCATGTTGGTGAATCTGTAGTCATTTTCATAATCTTCTAAAAAAAAGCAAATCAGAGACACTGTATATATCTTTATGCAGACGATATGCTGCTTTTTACATCTAATCCTTAAAATCTTTAAAAAGGTTCTTAATTCATGCCGAGGTTTGGGGTAGTTTCTATGAACAGCTTGAGCCCTCGTTGCATATGAACCCTCATGAATATCAGACATGAATGGTAACATAATTAAGTGATACTGAATTGAAATTATCTAAACATATTAACAATGTTTATTAAAGCAGATAGAAGTGACATTAGAAGGAGAACATTTTGCCAAGTTATGAGACTATTCAAGATAATCTAGAAAAACAGTATACATTTGCTGTTATTGTGATGCTGCACAGATGAATCTTTGTAATGTTTCTAAACATATATGATATATGGCGAAGCTAATGATACGTAAGAAATGATTCATGAATAATGATCTCATGGAGACTGTTGATTTGATAACATTTGTATTATGTTTAAATTTTGACACAGTCAACTTAAAAACAAGCAAGAGAGAGAGAGAGAGAGAGAGAGAGAGAGAGAGAGAGAGAGAGAGAGAGAGAGACAAAGAGAGAGAGAGAGAGAGAGAGAGAGAGAGTGTATTGCACAGTGCAGACTGAGAGCAGTAGCAGAGTAAAACCAGTATCAGAGTCCCAGTGAGTCAGGTCAGAACTGGGAACACTGGTCTCTCCTCAGTGTCTCTGAGAGCGGAGTCTGGGAGCCCTGGGTGGCCTCACAGGTCACAGAGCCCACCTTCCTCCACTGGTCTGCAGAGAGCCTCAGGGTGCTGCTCCAGCTGTAGTGGCCGTCCTTCAGCACCCCGGGGCTCCTGCTCTGCTCCCAGCTGCTGCTGCTGCTGCTGCCAGTCTGGTTCCTCCACCAAAAGTCCACCACAGTGATACAAACTCATTACAAACTCAGTACAAAACTCAATACAAAAACCTCTCACTGTAGAGAGACACGGCTCTCTGTGACTTTGACACAAACAAACTCAGCAAATACATTCCCAGTTTACCCAGTTTATCTAATAACTGGTTAAAGTGTCTCAAACATAAACTATGAATATGTATTAATATAAGGCTTGTTGATTTGTCTTTCATGAAATAAGATATTTCTAAAGAAAAATTCTCCAATAAATCATTAGAAATGTAAATAATTATCATAAACATATGTTTATTGTAGATTATGATGAATATAAAGTAAATAACAGATAATATAAATTTTTAAATGTGTCCCACAGTGATGTTGATCTGTGTGGTAGTGAATTAGGGGGAATTCACTAAATATTCTGGAAGAAAATGTGTCCATCAAACTGAAACCAAAGCCTCATACAAATGAGCACTGACACATTCCTAATCAATACTCTGATAAAGTGATTGATCCATTGATAAACAGCATCATGAGAGGAATCCAAGTCCCTGTTGGAGTCAGTCAGAGCATTTCCATAGAGAGCCACTTTGCATCAGCAGCACCATGCTCCAGTGCTCTGGGAGAGTTTATAGTCCTGAGAGTTGAACACTGGATGACTGACAGCTGTCCTTCATGACAACAGAAGACACAGAAATCCACACACACACACACACACACACACACACACACACACACACACACACACACACACACACACTACCAGTGAACATGTATTAAAACAAGCTCAGTGACAAAAAATAATCTTGCAGGAAATAAAATTACTTTCTCCCTCACAGTTTCTTATTATAAACACATGTTCTTATCTGGTTTGTAAAATTATCAAGAGAAGCCAATGAGAAAGTTAATGAAAGCTGTCTTGGTCATGACCTTTGACCTTAACTTAATCCTGGATCACAACTATTTCAACTACATCGAATTATCAAAGAATATAACAAGACACACATCAGAAATTAATCCCAATAAAAGGAAATAAAAAGACACAGATCAGAAACCTTCATCATCAAAGATAGACGAAACAAAACCTGTACACCCATTACATTTCACAATGTATTAATTTAATATGTAAACTTATATTGTATAAAATAAAGATCCACTGAAATCATAACAAGACAAAATGCATAAGTAAAACAAACATATATAGAGCAAAGTCTGCGAGCTAGTTCAGGTAGTCAACTCGAGCTGTGCTGATATACACACGACATGTTTACTACACTACTCAAATAAACACAAAATCATTGAACTGAAACAGTTTGATTTATAAAGAGATAATGGACAATAAAACCTATTAAAATCAATAAAGTTCATCCTCACAGCTTCTCACCATCTATCCCACTCACCTGGCCATCCACAAGATATAAAAGAAAATGAGATTCATCAGACCAGGTCACCTTCTTCCATTGCTGTGTGGTCCAGTTCTGATGCTCACGTGCCCATTGTAGGCACTACTTGATGCTTGGCCATTGTTCTGTGAGTTCTTTGGTTGTTTGAACTGTGTACCTTTCTAATGCAGGATGAAGCCGTTAATCAGAGAGTTAAACCTCTGTGAATATAACTTTTGTGAAAGTCCTAATTAATAATGAGTTTAGATCTTAAATAATAATCTAAACTTCAAAAATAACAATTATACAGAAACAATCATGAAGTTTTCTTCACAGAAATAAACAAAATGCTGACATATAGGCTTACGGTGCATACTTTCAAAGGTTTCTTACACACTTTAAAATTATGGACTCGCATGAAACTTTGGCGACACCTAGTGGGGTCTCAACCCCCAGGTTGGAAACCACTGCAGTAGGCCCATCCTAAGACCAAACCACCATCACTCCTCTGGTAATGGCCTCAAGGTCCCAGTAATTTTAATATCTCTGAATGAAAATGAATGCCTACTTTATTATCAGTTCAGGCTTTAATTAATAAATAATACACAATTTTAAAACAATAAATATTGAAAAAAATTGCAAATGAACATAAACATAAATAACTAAATGAATATGTAACTTTTAAACAAATAACAATAAACCGTTTAAAAACTGTGCATCTGAGTAAAGACAATGATGTGCTCATGTCTGTAAGAGTTGAGGGCCTTGTATTATGTTACTATGCCATAACTGCACTAGAGTGCATGGTGACCCCTGCTGGTCAGAGGTCACATAACAGTTGCTTATAATGCATTATATATTTCTATTTTACTTTGTGCAGAATGCAGAAACATTCATTCATATTTTATTGTTGGATTCATCTTTATTTTATTGATCTACTTTACTTTACTTGTATCTCCTCATTCTGGAGCTATACGCTGAAGAATTTCACTGTTTGTTGTATTGTGTATGTTTATGTATGTGACAATAAAACTTGATCTCATTTGTGAGTGGGATTCAAACACAGTCAGAGTTTGATGTCAACTCTTTCAACAGGCAGGTTAATATCATTGATAATACAGCTGTTGTTTTTTTTAACTTAAAATTATTTTCTCAGGGTTTTGTGAGATTCTTCTTCTGATAAATCTAATAAACATGTCCAGTGTTGAGCTGAAACACTTAATTCATACTCAATTACTTTTCTGATCCTGATCACTTCATTAAGTATACTAAGTGTCTTTTTCATTTTAACAAATTCAAAGAATTTAATCATTTTTTTTATTTTGCTGTTGGGCTTGAGGATTTGCAAATCACTAAATATGAATGTTTTTAAAATTAAAATTAAAGCAAATGATTCCCTCTGTGTCATATCCCTTTATACTACTGTTGTTCAGACTGTCTTATATTTATCCAAAGGTCATTTTACACACATCCTGTGTAATTTCCCACATTAATCCATCCTGCATTATTATACCATTTGGGGAGAGTGGGGTAAGATGAGCCATTTTTCATATTTAGGATCACTACATCAAGGCAATCATAGTTTTGTTGCTAACTAATATATATACATATATTTTAGGATGTTGTGAATCCCTTCAAACAAACAGAATGAGTGTAAACATAACTGTTTGGATAATATAGCATGTCCAAAAAAAGTGGTCTCGTGGCTCAACTTACCACGTGTATGGGGTAAGTTGAGCATAGGGAGGGGGGTAAGTTGAGCCGTATCCCTACTCCCTCCCCCGGACCCTCCTCCCCACCTCCATCCCACCCCTCCCTCACCTTCTCCCTCCCTTAATAACACTCACTTCTTCCCATTCATGTGTATTTTATGTATTTGTAACAGGTACAATAACTTTTTTTTTAATTATTATTGCATATTACTGCTAAACAGCTGTTTTGTGAAAAAACATTTTAACATGAGAATGCCTTAAAGTGCGCTTCGGAAGAAAACATTAACAGCTGTGTTTTTGGAATATACACAGAATATGTTTTTGGATACACTTATTGAGTGTATTTTGGCTGTAGCCACCGGCTCAACTTACCCCTGGCCAAATGGCTCAACTTACCCCAGATCTACCATTTTGACTTTATTAGTCCCCACAGCTAAAATGGTGCTCTTTTATGCAAGGTTTATGAGCTCATGTTGTAGCTCATAGATACCACAATTGATGTATAAAACAAATTTAAAATGATCTTCTTTGGTCTAAACACAATTCTCATGAAACTTATGATAGACTCAATTCACTTTCAAGAGTGAAAAATGATTTTTTTGAAATAAATATCTAATCACTTTACCCATGTGGTTCTTACATTCACAGACTCCATGAAATGAAGCCTTCCTCCTAAATATTTGGTCACATGATCAATGTTTTTTACCATTTCATGGCAAACAAGGGGTGGCTCAACTTACCCCACTCTCACCTATGTCAGAATTGTTCAATAAAATGACCACAGCCAAATACAAAATATCCCTCATTGTGCTTTAATATTAATTAAAAAATTGTAGATGTACAATAGAATGAGACTTCTGTTTAAATAATAATATTCTTCCCTTTGCTGCAGCTCCTCACTGGAGGGGGGCAGCACCATCAGGATGGGGACGACTCAACCCACTGCAGAGAGAGAGAGAGAGAGAGAGAGAGAGAGAGAGAGAGAGAGAGGGAGAAGACATTTTGGAGAAGCTTAGAGTTTAGTTTAAAAGGATTTTAAATGTTTCACTTCCCTCTCTGAACTCAGTCGCCATGGCAACAGACAGGCATTACTGCTGAACCATGGCAACAGACAGGTTTCAGTACTGAAGATAAAATGTTACAGTGGCACATTGTTCCTCTGTTAGGTTTAAAGCAAAAAATATATTACCGAGCATGAAAAATGGCAGGTTTTTATTGTTTTTCAAAAAAGAAAAGGAAATTCCTCGATGGTGTGTGCTTGCTTTGTACAATCAAATTGAACATTGTTAACTACTGAGTTGTGTATTGAAACTCATTAATTCAAACCTACTCACAGTTAAATATATGTTTTAATAGTGATGTTTTAAGATTATCTGTTGTGACATACAATGTGTGAAATATGTAAATCAAGTTAAACCTCTCAACAATTGTTGGTCCTGTATTTGGAGTGAAATATTTAAACTTTTAATAATACTTTTGTAAGACAAAATACTTCTTGGTAAACTTTATATGTACAAACTGTTAGAAATAACAATTACAGTGACATGAAATATATTAACCCAAACCAAAGCCTCATACAAATGAGCACTGACACATTCCTAATCAATACTCTGATAAAGTGATTGATCCATTGATAAACAGCATCATGAGAGGAATCCAAGTCCCTGTTGGAGTCAGTCAGAGCATTTCCATAGAGAGCCACTTTGCATCAGCAGCACCATGCTCCAGTGCTCTGGGAGAGTTTATAGTCCTGAGAGTTGAACACTGGATGACTGACAGCTGTCCTTCATGACAACAGAAGACACAGAAATCCTGCTCATCAAAAACATGACTTTGATCTCCGTCCTCATCTGGACTCTCCTCTGCTGCTGCTTCACAGGTAAAGTCCAGAGAATCAAACTCCTCTCCTCTATGAACATCCGTCCCTCTGAAATGAAGCCCACAAAACCATGACGCTGCTTTATGTTTTTGTCTCTGTATCCTCAGAGTCCAGAGACCAGGTCACAGTGACTCAGTCTGGAGCAGTGAGCTCTGCTCTGGGAGGCTCCGTCACCATCACATGTAGGACCAATCCAAAAGTGAATCTTTGGGACAACAAAGACCTTTTAGCCTGGTACCAACAAAGAAATGGAGAAGCCATTAAACTGCTTATTAATAGGGCAACATATCGCGCATCAGGGATTCCAGGTCGTTTTACAGGCAGTGGATCAAACTCTGACTTCACTCTGACCATCAGCGGAGTCCAGACTGAAGATGCTGCAGTTTACTACTGTCAGAGTGCTCATTACATCAATGGTCCGTGGTTGTTCACACAGTGAAAAAGCGTCGTACAAAAACCTCCCTCAGTCAGACTGAACAGAAACTGAACTGACTGCTGCAGCTGGAAGCTACTGCAGAGACTGATACACTTCACTGAGGACACACACACACACACACACACACACACACACACACACACACACACACACACACACACACACAAACTAAACAGTCTGCAGGAGAACAGTGGAAATGAATCTGTATATGGTACTGAACTGATTAAGGGAATAGACACTTTTCATGGCAGACATTTTGACTTGCCAAAGCAGGAAAAGCACAGGTGTATTTAATTACATTAATGATGGCTTCATTACATTTAGGTGAGCCAGTCTCAGAGCTCTGGTACTGTGCATGCTCACTCACTGAAAGGCCTTACTGGGACACTGAATGAAATTGGGCCAGTGTTAATGTTATTATTAAACCTGTGAATGACCTGCTTTGATCACTCAAAATGTCTGCTGTGAAAAGGGTCTATTTGGAAAGGTGAGTGAGTGGGCAGGGAAGATCTGATGGTGCAAAGGGCGGAGTGAGAGTTACTGCAGGACAGGAGAGAGTGGCTGGATCTGGAATGACAGGAGAGTAAGTAGAATCAGAATCAGAATCAGAATTGGGTTTATTGCCAAGTAAGTTTTTACACAAACAAGAAATTTGTCTTGGTGCATTGGTGCATAAAAATCACACAAAAAATAAGTACTTTTTAAAATATAAATAAATAAAGATAAGGATGAAGATAGAAAGATCTAGAAGTAACCGAGCAATGCAACAGAAATAATGTTATAATCTAACTGAAAGAATAAACTAGAATCTTGTTTTATTTGTTGAAACATCCTTCTTTCAAATTGGATCAGAATCAGAATCAGAAATACTTTAATAATAATGTGGGAAAGGCCACCCATCCCCTGAAACAGATTTAACAAACAGAAAACTTCAATGAGGGAGAAAATATTTTATTATCCTTTGGAAGACATGTTTAGGAATATTCTGATTCTATTCATTTCACACCAATAACTGTATGTATGGTATCAAATCAGAACATGCAAAATGCACCTTGGTGATAAAGACTATTGAGTTCAATATAATTTAACAGAATAATATCCACCCTTACTGCTTTATGAAAACCAGTTGCTGTTCTCAATCACAGGTCAAACCCATCATATTATAGATCATTTAAATAGTCAATGCTCTCAGCACTGAGGGGGAAACACCATGATATGTTGAGGACAGCTACAGTTCACTGACTCTGTGTGTTTGCATATGTGTCCTTCCTCTCTGCTCCCAGCCGTTAAGAGGCCAGTGTTGATCAGTGGCTGTCCAGGCCTTTCAGAGCCACTGACACGCCGGCAGCACAATGAGGATGTCACTGACTCTACTGCTGGCCACCCTGGGGCTCCTTGTTCAGGGTGAGACTCTCTTCTGAAAACTTTGCTTCAGGATGCAACCAGGTTCACCACAATGATGTTCTGCTATGATGGAGAAACACTGAAACAAGCAGCATTTACCTTCTTCCATCTATTCTCCATGTTAAAGAAATGATACTCTTCTGTTTGGATGTTGATCATCTTTCTCCAAACTGGATTTGTCTCAATAACCCTTCTCCTTTTCTTTTTCATGTTTTCCAGATTCATCAGGAGAAGTCATTGTGACTCAGTCTCCTAAAGCTCAGTCTGTTGTTCCAGGACAGACTGTCTCTATCAGATGTAACGTTAGTCCAAGCACTGGTTACTGCTTCAGCTGGTACCTTCAGAAACCTGGAGAATCTCCTAAACTCCTAATTACTTGTGGTTCAACCCGTCAGTCTGGAGTTTCAGATCGTTTCAGTGGGAGCGGATCTGGTAGTGATTACACTCTGACCATCAGTGGAGTCCAGACTGAAGATGCAGCAGTTTACTACTGTCAGAGTGCTCATTACATCAACAGTCAGTATGTGTTCACACAGTGAAAAAGCGTCGTACAAAAACCTCCCTCCGCTGGAGAGGAACTGATCTCAATCAACAGCTGCACAGACATTAAAACACTACATGATGGATTAACATACATTGTTCAACTTTCAACAAGAAAATATTTTTCATATTTTTCTTCAATATAATTTTTAGGAGTAATTTTTGTGCCATTCCTGATGAAAAAAAGAAGATTGCTGAAAATCAGAATGACAGCTGCATAATTTTAGCTCTTAAACATTATAGTTTGAGTAACATAAAAACATATACTCAGTGAATCTATAAAAAAACTTACAAATGTTTAGGAATGACAATATTTATATTTATATTTTTTATATTCGCTTTGAAAAAAAGTAATTTTTGTTGAAATAATTTGAGATCTCAACAGAATAAAATGAATTTGTTTCATAAATGATGTATCATTATCAACACCGTTTATGAATCTAAAACATTGCGAGTCTCTTCTTGTTGATTAAATCATGAAAAAATGATGTGATACAGCACAGTTCAGTACAGAGTAGGACACTGAGCAATATTTCTAACATCATCACCTGATATGTTAAAATCCAGCTATCTGACCCTGAGACAACTCAGTGTGTTTGGAATAAAAGGATCCACTGTTTTACACAGCAATATATACAAATATGAATATACAGTATTTAATGATACACTGACAAATTTGATCTGATGAATATATTTTTATTCTTTAATGGAACATCAGTATTACAGCAAGCAGTGAAAGATGACAATGTGTTAATTCTGCTGACTTTTCATGTTGAGTCCTTTGGTGAAGTTGTACTGTCTCATAGGAATATTATTGAGCTGAAAACACATTATTGTTCAAATATGTAATGAGAAAAAGAAAAAGGCAGAGAGCAGTAGCAGAGTAAAACCAGTAGCAGAGTCCCAGTGAGTCAGGTTATGACTAGGAACACTGGTCTCTCCTCAGTGTCTCTGAGAGCGGAGTCTGGGAGCCCTGGGTGGCCTCACAGGTCACAGAGCCCACTTTCCTCCAGTGGTCTGCAGAGAGCCTCAGGGTGCTGCTCCAGCTGTAGTGGCCGTCCTTCAGCACCCCGGGGCTCCTGCTCTGCTCCCAGCTGCTGCTGCTGCTGCTGCTGCTGCCGTCCACCTTCCAGGACAGACTCCAGTCTGAGGGGAAGCCCTTGTTGGCCAGACACATGAGCGTGGCCTTCCCCTGCTGCAGCTCCTCACTGGAGGGGGGCAGCACCGTCAGGGTGGGACGGACATCACCTAGGAGACACCAATCAGCTTAGAGGACAGGGACCACACAGCTGTCAATCAAGCAGCAGACACTTGGACACCTTTACCGTGTGAGAGTTGATTTTCTCCTTTAAGGAGTTTCTGTCAGATGGTTTTTCTGCTCCACCAGTCACTCACTCACACATTGTTTCACTTCCCTTTAAGAAGCCTCTCATGCATATCAGCACAGAGAGAATCATCATACAGAATGAGCTGAAATATATCAAACTACACTGGAAATAAAATATCAAAAACTGTATCATCAAAATCATCCAAAACCTGAACTATACATTACTTTAAAGTATTTAGTGGAAACATGAACAAACACAGAAAATGAACTGACTACAATCAAATGTTCTTCATATGGATTTCAATCATCATTACCAAACTGTAACTTTAGAACAATATATAACACTATGAAGAGATTTTGAACATTTACTCATCTTTATCTTCACTACGTTCAATTTGACTATAATAATTTTATCTTAATTAATTTAAAAACAGTTATTTCTGACATCAAAAAGTAAAAGTGAATCTTAAAAATGAAACATTTGTACAAAAAGGTTTGCAGTTTTATCTTTTCTACACTTCAAGCTGTTTGAATTGCAGTTTGACAGGAATGTGTAAAGAACAAAGAGTTAGCCTCCATGATGAAGGAGGACAGGTACAAACATGAATACTTCAAGTGTTTAAATTAAAACAAACTATATCTGTCTGCTTCAAACATCCAAAGACTGTATATAAAACATTACTTTACAATATTGTATTTAGTATTTGTGCAGAAACTTACTTCCAACTTCCAGTCTGGTTCCTCCACCAAAAGTCCACCACAGTGATACAAACTCATTGAGCCGCTGTACAAAAACCTCTCACTGTAGAGAGACACGGCTCTCTGACTTTGACACACTGAACTAAACCTACAAACCCTCAAGATGAAGCTTTACCATTAAAGTTGGAATTACTGATTCATATTCTGTATTGATATTTTAAATTGACTTCAGTGAGGTTTTGAATTTATATTCCTGATGCAAAGTTTGTCTCTGAGTGTAAAATATTTCTGCAGAAGATATACATTAATATGAAAAATCAAGAATTCTTCCTGAAATATATATCAAAAGACAAATATGTCCTGAAATAATAAAAAAATTAAAGATTTGACTTACTTCCAACATCCAGTCTGGTTCCTCCACCAAAAGTCCACCACAGTGATACAAACTCATTGAGCCGCCGTACAAAAACCTCTCACTGTAGAGAGACACGGCTCTCTGACTTTGACACAAACAAACTCAGCAAGCGCATTCCCAGTTTACCCAGTTCATCTAATAACTGGTTAAAGTGTCTAAAAAATAAACTATGAATATATATTTAATCTTTTTTGTATGATAAAAGCTGTATTAATTCATGTTACATTGAAACGATGAAACAAGATATTTCAAAGTAAAAGTCTCCAATAAATGATGACAAATGTAAATAATGATCATAAACACATGTTTATTGTATATTATGATGAATATAAAATAAATAAAAGATAATATATTTGTTTAAATGTGTCCCACAGTGATGTTGATCTGTGTGGTAGTGAATTAGGGGAATTCACTAAATATTCTGGAAGAAAATGTGTCCATCAAACTGAAAGCAAAGCCTCATACAAATGAGCACTGACACATTCCTAATCAATACTCTGATAAAGTGATTGATCCATTGATAAACAGCATCATGAGAGGAATCCAAGTCCCTGTTGGAGTCAGTCAGAGCATTTCCATAGAGAGCCACTTTGCATCAGCAGCACCATGCTCCAGTGCTCTGGGAGAGTTTATAGTCCTGAGAGTTGAACACTGGATGACTGACAGCTGTCCTTCATGACAACAGAAGACACAGAAATCCTCCTCATCAAAAACATGACTTTGATCTCCGTCCTCATCTGGACTCTCCTCTGCTGCTGCTTCACAGGTAAAGTCCAGAGAATCAAACTCCTCTCCTCTATGAACACCGTCCCTCTGAAATGAAGCCCACAAAACCATGACGCTGCTTTATGTTTTTGTCTCTGTATCCTCAGAGTCCAGAGGCCAGGTCACAGTGACTCAGTCTGGAGCAGTGAGCTCTGCTCTGGGACGCTCCGTCACCATCACATGTAGGACCAGTCAGAATGTCTATACTTGGAGCAGCTACCATGCTTTGGCCTGGTACCAACAGAGAGATGGAGAAACTCCTAAACTGCTCATTTATGCTGCTAGCACTCGAGCATCAGGGATTCCAGGTCGTTTTACAGGCAGTGGATCAAACTCTGACTTCACTCTGACCATCAGTGGAGTCCAGACTGAAGATGCAGCAGTTTACTACTGTCAGAGTTTTCATGCTATCAACAGTCAGTGGTTGTTCACACAGTGAAAAAGCGTCGTACAAAAACCTCCCTCAGTCAGACTGAACAGAAACTGAACTGACTGCTGCAGCTGGAAGCTACTGCAGAGACTGATACACTTCACTGAGGACACACACACACACACACACACACACACACACACACACACACACACACACACACACACACACACACACGCACACTACCAGTGAACATGTACTAAAACAAGTTCAGTGACAAAAAATTATCTTGCAGCAAATCAAATAACGTTCTCCCTCACAGTTTCTTATTATAAACACATGTTCTTATCTGGTTTGTAAAATTATCAAGAGAAGCCAATGAGAAAGTTAATGAAAGCTGTCTTGGTCATGACCTTTGACCTTTACTTAATCCTGGATCACAACTATTTCAACTACATCGAATTATCAAAGAATATAAGAAGACACACAGCAGAAATTAATCCCAATAAAAGGAAATAAAAAGACACAGATCAGAAACCTTCATCATCAAAGATAGACGAAACAAAACCTGTACACCCATTACATTTCACAATGTATTAATTTAATATGTAAACTTATATTGTATAAATTAATGATCTACTAAAATCATAACAAGACAAAATGCATAAGTAAAACAACCATATACAGAGCGAAGTCTGCGAGCTAGTTCAGGTAGTCAACTCGAGCTGTGCTGATATACAAACATGACATGTTTACTACACTACTCAAATAAACACAAAATCATTGAACTGAAACAGTTTGATTTATAAAGAGATAATGGACAATTAAACCTATTAAAATCAATAGATTTCATCCTCACAGCTTCTCACCATCTATCCCACTCACCTGGCCATCCACAAGATATAAAAGAAAATGAGATTCATCAGACCAGGTCACCTTCTTCCATTGCTGTGTGGTCCAGTTCTGATGCTCATGTGCCCATTGTAGGCACTACTTGATGCTTGGCCATTGTTCTGTGAGTTCTTTGGTTGTTTGAACTGTGTACCTTTCTAATGCAGGATGAAGCCGTTAATCAGAGAGTTAAACCTCTGTGAATATAACTTTTGTGAAAGTCCTAATTAATAATAAGTTTAGATCTTAAATAATAATCTAAACTTCAAAAATAACAATTATACAGAAACAATCTTGAAGTTTTCTTCACAGAAATAAACAAAATGCTGACATATAGGCTTACTGTGCATACTTTCAAAGTTTTCTTACACACTTTAAAATTATGGACTCGCATGAAACTTTGGCGACACCTAGTGGGGTCTCAACCCCCAGGTTGGAAACCACTGCAGTAGGCCCATCCTAAGACCAAACCACCATCACTCCTCTGGCAATGGCCTCAAGGTCCCAGTAATTTTAATATCTCTGAATGAAAATGAATGCCTACTTTATTATCAGTTCAGGCTTTAATTAATAAATAATGCACAATATAAAAACAATAAATATTGAAAAAAATTGCAAATGAACATAAACATAAATAACTAAACTAATTTGTAACTTTTAAACAAATAACAATAAACAGTTTAAAAACTGTGCATCTGAGTAAAGACAATGATGTGCTCATGTCTGTAAGGGTTGAGGGCCTTGTATTATGACCCCTGCTGGTCAGAGGTCACATAGCAGTTGCTTATAATGCATTATATATTTTTATTTTACTTTGTGCAGAATGCAGAAACATTCATTCATATTTTATTGTTGGATTCATCTTTATTTTATTGATCTACTTTACTTAACTTGTATCTCCTCATTCTGGAGCTATACGCTGAAGAATTTCACTGTTTGTTGTATTGTGTATGTTTATGTATGTGACAATAAAACTTGATCTCATTTGTGAGTGGGATTCAAACTCAGTCAGAGTTTGATGTCAACTCTTTCAACAGGCAGGTTAATATCATTGATAATACAGCTGTTGTTTTTTAACTTTAAATTATTTTCTCAGGGTTTTGTGAGATTCTTCTTCTGATAAATCTAATAAACATGTCCAGTGTTGAGCTGAAACACTAAATTCATACTCAATTACTTTTCTGATCCTGATCACTTCATTAAGTATACTCAGTGTCTTTTTCATTTTAACAAATTCAAAGAATTTAATCATTTTTTTTATTTTGCTGTTGGGCTTGAGGATTTGCAAATCACTAAATATGAATGTTTTTAAAATTAAAATTAAAGCAAATGATTCCCTCTGTGTCATATCCCTTTATACTACTGTTGTTCAGACTGTTTTATATTTATCCAAAGGTCATTTTACACACATCCTGTGTATTTTCCCACATTAATCCATCCTGCATTATTATACCATTCGGGGAGAGTGGGGTAAGATGAGCCGTTTTTCATATTTAGGATCACTACATCAAGGCAATCATAGTTTTGTTGCTGACTAATATATATACATATATTTTAGGATGTTGTGAATCCCTTCAAACAAACAGAATGAGTGTAAACATAACTGTTTTGATAATATAGCATGTCCAAAAAAAGTGGTCTCGTGGCTCAACTTACCCCGTGTATGGGGTAAGTTGAGCATAGGAGCGGGGTAAGTTGAGCCGTATCCCTACTCCCTCCCCCGCACCCTCCTCCCCACCTCCACCCCACCCCTCCCTCATCTTCTCCCTCCCTAAATAACACTCACTTCTTCCCATTCATGTGTATTTTATTTATTTGTAACAGGTACAATAACTTTTTTTTTATTATTATTGCATATTACTGCTAAACAGCTGTTTTGTGAAAAAACATTTTAACATGAGAATGCCTTAAAGTGCGCTTCGGAAGAAAACATTAACAGCTGTGTTTTTGGAATATACACAGAATATGTTTTTGGATACACTTATTGAGTGTATTTTGGCTGTAGCCACCGGCTCAACTTACCCCTGGCCAAATGGCTCAACTTACCCCAGAGCTACCATTTTGACTTTATTAGTCCCCACAGCTAAAATGGTGCACTTTTATGCAAGGTTTATGAGCTCATGTTGTAGCTCATAGATACCACAATTGATGTATAAAACAAATTTAAAATGATCTTCTTTGGTCTAAACACAATTCTCATGAAACTTATGATAGACTCAATTCACTTTCAGGAGTGAAAAATGATTTTTTTAGAAATAAATATCTAACCACTTTACCCATGTGGTTCTTACATTCACAGACTCCATGAAATGAAGCCTTCCTCCTAAATAATTGGTCACATGATCAATGTTTTTTACCATTTCATGGCAAACAAGGGGTGGCTCAACTTACCCTTTGGCTCAACTTACCCCACTCTCCCCTATGTCAGAATTGTTCAATAAAATTACCACAGCCAAATACAAAATATCCCTCATTGTGCTTTAATATTAATTAAATTATTGTAGATGTACAATAGAATGAGACTTCTGTTTAAATAATAATATTCTTCCCCTGCTGCAGCTCCTCACTGGAGGGGGCAGCACTGTCAGGGTGGGGGACGACTCGACCCACTGCAGAGAGAGAGAGAGAGAGAGAGAGAGAGAGGGGGGGGGGAGAGAGAGAGAGGGAGAGAGAGAGAGAGAGAGAGAGAGAGAGAGAGAGAGAGAGGGAGGGAGAGATTTTAGTTGAAAATGATCTTAAATGTTTCACTTCCCCTCTCTGAACTCAGTCGCCAAGGCAACAGACAGGCATCACTGCTGAACCATGGCAACAGACAGGTTTCAGTACTAAAGATAAAATGTTACAGTGGCACATTGTTCCTCTGATGTATTAATGTTTAATCTGCAAATTCATTTAAAAACAAAGTTTGTAGGTTTAAAGCAAAAAATATATTACCGAGCATGAAAAATGGCAGGTTTTTATTGTTTTCCAAAAAAGAAAAGGAAATTCCTCGATGGTGTGTGCTTGCTTTTTACATTCAAATTGAACATTGTTAACTACTGAGTTATGTATTCAAACTCATTAAATCAAACCTACTCACAGTTAAATATATGTTTTAATAGTGATGTTTTAAGATTATTGTGACATATAATGTGTGAAATATTTAAATCTTCTAGAAATATCAAGTAAAACCGCTGAACAATTGTTGGTCCTGTATTTGGAGTGAAATATTTAAACTTTTAAGAATATTTTCGTAAGACAAAATACTTTTTGGTAAACTTTATATGTAGAAACTGTTAGAAAAATCCATTACAGTGACATGAAATATATTAACCCAAAGCAAAGCCTCATACAAATGAGCACTGACACATTCCTAATCAATACTCTGATAAAGTGATTGATCCATTGATAAACAGCATCATGAGAGGAATCCAAGTCCCTGTTGGAGTCAGTCAGAGCATTTCCATAGAGAGCCACTTTGCATCAGCAGCACCATGCTCCAGTGCTCTGGGAGAGTTTATAGTCCTGAGAGTTGAACACTGGATGACTGACAGCTGTCCTTCATGACAACAGAAGACACAGAAATCCTCCTCATCAAAAACATGACTTTGATCTCCGTCCTCATCTGGACTCTCCTCTGCTGCTGCTTCACAGGTAAAGTCCAGAGAATCAAACTCCTCTCCTCTATGAACATCCGTCCCTCTGAAATGAAGCCCACAAAACCATGACGCTGCTTTATGTTTTTGTCTCTGTATCCTCAGAGTCCAGAGGCCAGGTCACAGTGACTCAGTCTGGAGCAGTGAGCTCTGCTCTGGGACGCTCCGTCACCATCACATGTCGGACCAGTCAGAATGTTTACAATAATAACTATTTACACTGGTACCAACAGAGAGATGGAGAAACTCCTAAACTGCTCATTTACTATACTAGCACCCGAGCATCAGGGATTCCAGGTCGTTTTACAGGCAGTGGATCAAACTCTGACTTCACTCTGACCATCAGTGGAGTCCAGACTGAAGATGCAGCAGTTTACTACTGTCAGAGTTATCACTATATCAACAGTCAAGATGTGTTCACACAGTGAAAAAGCGTCGTACAAAAACCTCCCCTCAGTCAGACTGAACAGAAACTGAACTGACTGCTGCAGCTGGAAGCTACTGCAGAGACTGATACACTTCACTGAGGACACACACACACACACACACACACACACACACACACACACACACACACACACACACACAATAAACATTTATTAAAATTGACAAAAGAATAATCTCACAGTAAATCGAATTACATTCTCCATCACAGCTTCTTTCAAAATCCCATGTTCCCAGGGAGAATGAATGAGAAATTCTTGATTTTGACCTTTGACCTCTGCTTTATACTAGATTACAGATTCTTCAACTTCATCCTGTCATTAAATAATAAAAAGACACCAATCAGAAATCTTCATGACCAAAGATTGACCAAACAAACCCGTAGGCCTACATCCCCATTTCACACAGTATTGATTGAATAGACTTTTGTTGATTAAAGAAAATCTCATTATGACTGGAATCCTAACATTAGAATACCTCTGTGATACAACTATATCTGCATACAGTATATTTCAATATAATTATCTTCAACTGCATAAAACATGCAAAAATACATTTTCTCTAACATGCAACACAAAAACACTGTATAAAGGTGAATTCTTTACCTTGAAAACAATTTTAAAAAATATTTGTGGAACATCCATCCACTAACTGCAACTGTAAATCATATCACATGATCTTCTTCAGCGGATGGAGTCTCCCGGTTGTCATTCAATTGTAGTTGTTCGAATTCCCATTTCTGTGAGCATTTTTAGAACTTCTTGTACATGTTGGCTTCTATTCCATCACAACTGGGTGAACTCCATCTGCTGAGGAAGACCATGTAGTTAAATCACCAGCTCCAAAACAGCTACTGAGAAATGATTTTGATTGTTACGCATAAACTATCAGTTGCAACTTTTCAGTCAACATCTACCAGAAATCCTTAAAGTGCAACATAAAGACCTTCAGAATACTCACATTACTGCTCACAGCTGTAACTACAAGATGTTTCAATATCCTCTACAGGTAAATATGTAAATATGTAGGACAATGCTCTCACCACTGAGGGGGAAACACCATGATATGTTGAGGACAGCTACAGTTCACTGACTCTGTGTGTTTGCATATGTGTCCTTCCTCTCTGCTCCCAGCCGTTAAGAGGCCAGTGTTGATCAGTGGCTGTCCAGGCCTTTCGGAGCCACTGACACGCCGGCAGCACAATGATAATGTCACTGACTCTACTGCTGGCCACCCTGGGGCTCCTTGTTCAGGGTGAGACTCTCTTCTGAAAACTTTGCTTCAGGATGCAACCAGGTTCACCACAATGATGTTCTGCTATGATGGAGAAACACTGAAACAAGCAGCATTTACCTTCTTCCATCTATTCTCCATGTTAAAGAAATGATACTCTTCTGTTTGGATGTTGATCATCTTTCTCCAAACTGGATTTGTCTCAATAACCCTTCTCCTCTGTTTCATGTTTTCCAGATTCATCAGGAGAAATCATCCTGACTCAGTCTCCTAAAGCTCAGTCTGTTGTTCCAGGACAGACTGTCTCTATCAGATGTAAAGCCAGTTCAAGTGCTGGTACTTGTCTTAACTGGTACCTTCAGAAACCTGGAGAATCGCCCAAACTCTTGATTTATTATTCTACAAGCCGTCAGTCTGGAGTTTCAGGTCGTTTTAGTGGAAGTGGATCTGGAACTGACTTCACTCTGACCATAAGTGGAGTTCAGTCTGAAGATGCAGGAGATTATTACTGTCAGCAATGTAACAGCTGGCCGGTCACACAGTGATACAACGTCGTACAAAAAACCTCCCTCAGCTGAAGAGGAACTGATCTGAATCAACAGCTGCACAGAAATACAGACACTTTAGAAATGTAACAGACAGTGAAGTCCATATAACAGAATACTGTCAGTAAATATGATGTATAGTGTAATAAGTCCTAATGGTAACCTTGATGAGATAGGATAGTAAATAAGTTTGATATATCCATTGTAGATTAGTCAAAAAGTAGATGAGTTATTACAGGTAACAAGACATTAACATTCGTTTGTTTTTTGTTTGATTTGAAACAGAATATTTTCTTTCATGTCTTTTAACGTAATTTAGATGTTATTTGAATTTCATGTTATTCATATTTAAGTCAGAGGTTAGTTTTCAACAAACGTAAACACATATTTTCATTGAGCTTGTGTTCATATGAAAATACATAAGTTATGTTATATTTTGCCAACAAACTGCAGACACTGATAATAATCTTACATAATATGCTGATAATTTCCTATTTTGTAATTCAATGATTTCTTCTCAGATTTTGTAGTTTACTCAGATTCATTTTACTTTCTGGACACTCCTGAATCTATTTTAACATAACACAAATTGATATCAGTGGAAAACTTTATAGGACACATGCAATATATCTAATGATCCTGAAGATACTTTATCGATCAGCTTTGTTACCAAAAAATAAATTCATGATTAGAGGAAAGTTTGTCTCATAACAAATGCTTGAAGGAATCAGAAGAAAACGATTAATTTACTTTGATGATGTTGGGTTACAATAAGAACTGATAATTGATTATCTGATTACTTTTATTTTTTCTAAAGAATGAGGAGAGATATTAAAATTTTTGTTCTACATCATATTCTTTCTTAAGACATTACCTAATATTTTTGAATCTTGATCTCATTTTTATTCAGTGTTTTTGGATATAATGTTACTATTAAGTCTACAACAGTGAACGTCAACTGGCGGCCCACGGGCCACATCCGGCCCGCCAGAGATTTCCATCCAGCCCCCAGAATATTACTGAATTCAGGAATAACCTAGTGAAGAGGAAAAGGTATGTTTCTATATTTGTTTATTTTTAATTCAAATGAATGAAACTCCCTCTGAAAAGTAGCTTGTGCCATAGCCTGCCTTCAATAAAAAATGTTGTTGTTCTCATTAAACATCTTTTATTGTTTCACATGCTCATTTTATCTATAGTCGTTTTTCACAAATGTCAAAATTGTCCTTGCTTGGGGTTTGTGCACAATTGCAGTGTCTTAGTAACAACCGGTCCGTGTATGTTTTGGTCATTGGATTTTCCTTTCAGAAACGGGTATTAAAAAACTGAAAACGAGTGGTTATTTGATTTTCGTTTTAAAATACAAAAATGAAAATTGAAATACAAGGCGTTTTTCTTTTCATGGTCAAAAAGGGATGAGCGAAATTAAAAAAAATTATTCGATATTCATTTTCTATTTCATATAACAAAAAATAAAATCACTAGAAAACAGAAACAGAAAAAAAGGCCTGTTGTTTCATATTCTGAGACCGGATGTTGTCATTTACAGGACGGTGCTGTGTAGAAGAAACAGTAGGCTAGTAGACTGCAGTCAATCCAGCCGTGAGTCCGATCTCCGTGGACAAATCAGCCGCACTTAAATTTAGAGTGTACAAGTAATCTCAGCATTATGGTAAATGCGGAGAAACAGCGTATTTACTTCCGGTTTTCAAAATAAAGGTATTTAGAACAGTACGCTATAATTAAAATATGTTACATTAAAGTGTTTCATGCGCCCCTGATGAATAAAAAAACACTTTATATCAAGTATCTTTACTGCACCAGTGTGGAGAAATGCCAAAATAAAAGTCTCATATTTATGCCTCCAGAGATTGCACATTTGACCATATTTGAGGTACTGTAAAAACATATTGCTCAGTGTTTCCTGACTACTGATGGTATATTTGACTTTTACACATATGAGACTACAAACATACTTAATATCAAGCATTTTTACTGTACCAATTTGGAGAAATTCAACAATAAAAGTCCATATTTGTACCTCCAAGTGGTATTTTCATATATTTGAGCTACTGTAAAAACACTTTGCTCAATAATTCCTGGCTATGGATGATATATTTGACTTCTACACATCTAAGACTACAAGTATACTTAATATCAAGCATTTTTACTGTACCAATGTGGCGAAATTGAAGAATAAAAGTCCCATATTTATACTTCCAGATTCCATATTTTCTTATATTTGAGCTACTGTAAAAATGTAAACTGTATGTGGAACCACCTGCAACAGCTGTCACACTGAATAATATAAAAAATAATATGTAAGGAAGAGACAGTAGGTACAATGGTGTTTTGAAGTTAAAACTAATTATTTTTCCCTTTTACCTACAAATGGACACAGCAGAGCTGCAAAATAAGAAGAATGTGGACTGGCATTGCATTTTGTGTGAAAAGTAAACAAATTAGAATTGTGTAGGATTTTGTGTTTAGTGTTTAGTGTTTATATTATCAAGATGTTATTAAACATTTGTGTGAAATTTTGTCATGATTACTGCAGCATTATTGAAGTATAATGAAAATGCTTCACCCATAGCCAGGAAACACTGAGCAATATGTTTTACAGTAGCTCAAATATGGTCAAATATGCAATCTCTGGAGGCATAAATATGAGGCTTTTATTTTGGCATTTCTCCACACTGGTGCAGTAAAGATACTTGATATAAAGTTTTTTTTTATTCATCAGGGGCGCATGAAACACTTTAATGTAACATATTTTAATTATAGCTTACTGTTCTAAATACCTTTATTTTGAAAACCGGAAGTAAATACGCTGTTTCTCCGCATTTACCATAATGCTGAGAATACTTGTACACTCTAAATTTAAGTGCGGCTGATTTGACCACGGAGATCGGACTCACGGCTGGATTGACCGCAGTCTACTAGCCTACTGTTTCTTCTACACAGCACCGTCCTGTTAATGACAACATCCGGTCTCAGAATATGAAAAAACAGGCCTTTTTTCTGTTTCTGTTTTCTAGTGATTTTATTTTTTGTTATATGAAATAGAAAATGAAAATCGAATATTTTTTTAATTTCGCTCATCCCTTTCTGACCATGAAAAAGAAAAACGCCTTGTATTTCAATTTTAATTTTTGTATTTTAAAACGAAAATCAAATAACCACTCGTTTTCTGTTTTTTAATACCCGTTTCTGAAAGGAAAATCCAATGACCAAAACATACACGGACCAACAACCATCAACCTTACAGAGAAGAGCATGGTAATTGCAAGCCTTGCACATCAGCAAATATTTCTAATGACAAATAAAAGTGACAGGCCTCAGTTATTAGAAATGTTACTCTTTACATCAAATTAAAGTAGCCTGTGATCCAACAAATAAATACAAGTAAAGTAAAACCAAGAAAATCACAAGACTGAAATACGTTTGCTTAATGGGAGACGTTACATTTCCCCTCCTACACTATCTTTTTAATCTGGCTTGACAGCTGTCATTTTTATTCGCTTATGTCGGTTCTTCTCATGCGTTTTTATAGAGTTCATTTTTGAGAACGCAGCTCCACAGGTGTATGTTGATCCAAACATTGTGAGCACATGCATGGTCAATGTCTTCAGTGTGTCACACTCTTGGGGACAAACCACCCAAAAGGCACTGGGAGAGTTTATAGTCCTGAGAGTTGAACACTGGATGACTGACAGCTGTCCTTCATGACAACAGAAGACACAGAAATCCTCCTCATCAAAAACATGACTTTGATCTCCGTCCTCATCTGGACTCTCCTCTGCTGCTGCTTCACAGGTAAAGTCCAGAGAATCAAACTCCTCTCCTCTATGAACATCTGTCCCTCTGAAATGAAGCCCACAAAACCATGATGCTGCTTTATGTTTTTGTCTCTGTATCCTCAGAGTCCAGAAGCCAGGTCACAGTGACTCAGTCTGGAGCAGTGAGCTCTGCTCTGGGAGGCTCCGCCACCATCACATGTAGGACCAGTCATGGGGTTGATGGTGGTTGTGGGAGTAATCCCAATTACCCTTGTCTATTCTGGTACCAAAAAAAGGAAGGAGAACCTCATAGATTGATCATCTATGGAATTCATCAACGAACAACAGGGACAGCAGACCGTTTTTCAGGCAGTGGATCAGGGACAGACTTCACTCTGACCATCAGTGGAGTCCAGACTGAAGATGCAGCAGTTTACTACTGTCAGAGTATCAAAACTCTTAACAGCCAGATATTCACACAGTGAAAAAGCGTCGTACAAAAACCTCCCTCAGTCAGACTGAACAGAAACTGAACTTACTGCTGCAGCTGGAAGCTACTGCAGAGACTGATACACTTCACTGAGGCACACACACACACACACACACACACACACACACACACACACACACACACACACACACTCGAATAATCATTAAAAAAAATATATAATAATAATTATTATTGGTCCTACACAAACAGTTTTATTATAAAGACCTAGTGCGCAATTAAATCTATTAACATCAATGAAGTTTAACATCACAGTTTCTCAACATCAGTTCAGACAACATTAGGATTTGATCACATTTTACTCATTAAAGAGACAATGAACCAGACTGTGACTGTTAGTGAGATATGGCTCTGTGTGGCTCATGACTGACCTCAATAAGTAGTACTGTACACTGTAACTGATCATTAAGATGGTAACAGTTGGGTAATATGTTTCAGTAACAAGACTCAACAGGTCATAATGTGGTTCAACAGCTCATGGGGCAGGGGGACAGTGGGAATTGGGAGAGGGACAGAAAAGGTCAATTGTTTAGCAGACATAGGATGTATATTTCATTATTTATCAGAATTAGATCATTTAATATATCATTTATATTGTTTATGATAGATTGTCAGTGTGTTTTCTTGCCTGATTCGCTCACAGAAACAATAGAAAATCACTCAAACTATTGCTTCACCTCACAGGACAGCCACGGAGGGGCCCACACAAAGCATAGCCTAGGGGCCCATGACCGACTTAATCCACCACAGGTAACAGCATAATAAAGACACAAAAACCTGACAATTATTGGGGGAAAATCAAGGTTGTTCATTAGTTTCCTTAATATAAAAGGCAGCAGTATGATTTATTTATCCAGGTTTTGAAACGTCACTGAGATTTCTCAACCTCATACAAAGGAGGTGAATGAAATGTTCACACACTGCTCTGAAGAAATACTCTCTATGAAAACTGTTCACAGAGTTAAATTGTTCCTGTATTACTGTGTTCTTTGGATCATCTATTCACCTCCAGTGAGTTCTTTAGAAAAAATCATGTTGCTGCTCAAGTTTTAAAATGCTTTATCTTTGCTGAAAGCTCTATAGATGAAATTTCTTCCACCTGCATTTTATTGGGGTGGAGGCAGAAATCTCAGGATCCTGAATAGTAAATCATATGTTCATGGAGAGATACCACAGGACAAAGAGAAACTAATTTATATTACAGGTATTTAGGGTGAACTCACCGGCAGTGTATTTGAGGAGAAGAAAAAAAAGTTCTGTGAAGTACCATAAAGTTCTCAAACACAATAATGCAACTCCCAAATATAGATGTACATCACTATTGTAAGGTTTTATTCTTATATCATCACTCATTATGGTTCTTAAGTTGAATCTATGTTTCATGAAACACTGAAGTTCTGTGTGTGCAATGAAGCAACAGCTGCACTGAGGGGGAAACACCATGATATGTTGAGGACAGCTACAGTTCACTGACTCTGTGTGTTTGCATATGTGTCCTTCCTCTCTGCTCCCAGCCGTTAAGAGGCCAGTGTTGATCAGTGGCTGTCCAGGCCTTTCAGAGCCACTGACACGCCGGCAGCACAATGATAATGTCACTGACTCTACTGCTGGCCACCCTGGGGCTCCTTGTTCAGGGTGAGACTCTCTTCTGAAAACTTTGCTTCAGGATGCAACCAGGTTCACCACAATGATGTTCTGCTATGATGGAGAAACACTGAAACAAGCAGCATTTACCTTCTTCCATCTATTCTCCATGTTAAAGAAATGATACTCTTCTGTTTGGATGTTGATCATCTTTCTCCAAACTGGATTTGTCTCAATAACCCTTCTCCTTTTTCATGTTTTCCAGATTCATCAGGAGAAATCATCCTGACTCAGTCTCCTAAAGCTCAGTCTGTTGTTCCAGGACAGACTGTCTCTATCAGATGTAAAGCCAGTTCAAGTGTTGGTAACTGCCTTAATTGGTACCTTCAGAAACCCGGAGAATCTCCTAAACTCTTGATTTATTATTCTTCAAGCCGTCAGTCTGGAGTTTCAGGTCGTTTTAGTGGAAGTGGATCTGGAACTGACTTCACTCTGACCATCAGCGGAGTTCAGACTGAAGATGCAGGAGATTATTACTGTCAGCAATGTAGTAGCTTCCCGTTCACACAGTGATACAACGTCGTACAAAAACCTCCCTCAGCTGAAGAGGAACTGATCTGAATCAACAGCTGCACAGAAATACAGACACTATAGAAATGTAATAGACAGTGAAGTCCATATAACAGAATACTGTCAGTAAATATGATGTATAGCGTAGGAAGTTCTAATGGTAACTTTGATGACAGAGGGTAGGAAATAAGTTTGATACATCCATTGTAGATTAGTCAAAAAGTAGATTAGTTTTTACAGGTAACAAGATGTTAACATTAGTTTGTCTTTTGTTTGCTTTGAAATAGAATATGTTCTTTAAGTCTTTTAACATAGTTTTGATGTAATTTGAATTTCATATTATTCATATTTAATTCAGAGTTTAGATTTCAACAAACTTAAACACACTACATATTTTAATGAGCTTGTGTTCATATGAAAACACCTAAGGTATGTTATATTTTGCCAAAAAACTGCAGATACTGATACTAATCTTGCACAATATGCTGACAATATCCCGTTTTATAATTCAAATGATTTCTTCTCAGATTTTGTAGTTATTCCGATTAATTTTACTTTCTGTACACTCCTGAATCTATTTTAACATAACATGGATTCATATCAATGGAACAATTTGTTTATAGGACACATACATTATATCTAATGATCCTGAAGATACTTTATTGATCAGCTTTCTTACCAAAAAATAAATTCATGATTAGAGTAAAGAAGAAGTTCATGTCATTACAAATGCTTGAAGGAATCTCTAGAAAATGATTCATTTATTTTGATGATGTTGGGTCACAACAAGAACTGATAATTGACTATCTGATTGCTTTCATTTCTTCTAAAGAATGAGGAGAGATATCAAAATGATTTTCTATGTTGTATTCTTTCTTAAGACATTACCTTATATTTTTCAATCTTAAACTCAATTTTGTTCAGTGTTTTTGGATTTAATAGAACTATTAAGTCTGCAACATCAGTTTACAGTAACATACATGACAACAACTGATTTAATGAACTGGTCTTTATTGTGTTGAAATAATCAAAATAACAAATTTAATCAATGAAACATGTAATCAGAGAGTGAGAGAAGGTAAAGAAAGATTTAGACAGATAATCAGAGGGTGCAGACTGAGAGCAGTAGCAGAGTAAAACCAGTATCAGAGTCCCAGTGAGTCAGGTCAGAACTGGGAACACTGGTCTCTCCTCAGTGTCTCTGAGAGCGGAGTCTGGGGAGCCCTGGGTGGCCTCACAGGTCACAGAGCCCACCTTCCTCCAGTGGTCTGCAGAGAGCCTCAGGGTGCTGCTCCAGCTGTAGTGGCCGTCCTTCAGCACCCCGGGGCTCCTGCTGTCCTCCCAGCTGATGCTGCTGCTGCTGCCGTCCACCTTCCAGGACAGACTCCAGTCTGAGGGGAAGCCCTTGTTGGCCAGACACATGAGCGTGGCCTTCCCCTGCTGCAGCTCCTCACTGGAGGGGGGCAGCACCGTCAGGGTGGGACGGACATCACCTAGGAGACACCAATCAGCTTAGAGGACAGGGACCACACAGCTGTCAATCAGCCAGCAGACACTTGGACACCTTTACTGTGTGAGAGTTGATTTTCTCCTTTAAGGAGTTTCTGTCAGATGTTTTTTCTGCTCCACCAGTCACTCACTCACACATTGTTTCACTTCCCTTTAAGAAGCCTCTCATGCATATCAGCACAGAGAGAATCATCATACAGAATGAGCTGAAATATATCAAACTACACTGGAAATAAAATATCAAAAACTGTATCATCAAAATCATCCAAAACCTGAACTATACATTACTTTAAAGTATTTAGTGGAAACATGAACAAACACAGAAAATGAACTGACTACAATCAAATGTTCTTCATGTGGATTTCAATCATCATTACCAAACGTTTCAACAGATTTTAAACTTGAAGCAATCTGTGACACAATGAAGAGATTTCGAAGGTTTTCGAATACCAAGCTTCATCTTCACTCTGTACAATTTTATTTTAATAGCTTAATCTCAACTCATTCAAAAACAGCTATTAGGAATGTGGACAAATAAACGCGCATGTGTGAAGACATTTATAAAACGGTTAGCAAATTTTTTTCCTACACTTTGCGCTGTTTGAATTTCAGTTTGTCAGGAATGTGTAAAGAAATGTTTAGAACAGCTGCTCTGAGTTAGCCTCCGTCAAAAGGAGGATACAGAAATCTGTATTAAAATTAAAACAAGATATATTTATCAGCCTCAAGCAACCAATACTGAATATAAAACATTACTTTACAATGTTCTAATATTTAATATCAATGCAGAAACTTACTTCCAACATCCAGTCTGGTTCCTCCACCAAAAGTCAACCACAGTGATACAAACTCATTGAGCCGCCGTACAAAAACCTCTCACTGTAGAGAGACACGGCTCTCTGACTTTGACACACTGAACTAAACCTACAAACCCTCAAGATGAAGCTTTTCCATTAAAGTTGGAAATACTGAATCATATTCTATCTTGATATTTTAAATTCACTTCAATGAGGTTTTGAATTCATATTCCTGATGCAAAGTTTGTCTCTGAGTGTAAAGTATTTCTGCAGAAGATATACATTAATATGAAAAATCAAGAATTCTTCCTGAAATATATATAAAAAGACAAATATGTCCTGAAATGATAAAAAAATGTAAGATTTGACTTACTTCCAACATCCAGTCTGGTTCCTCCACCGAACGTGTACCACAGTGATACAAACTCATTGAGCCGCCGTACAAAAACCTCTCACTGTAGAGAGACACGGCTCTCTGACTTTGACACAAACAAACTCAGCAAAATTATTCTGTTTGTAAAACCTTGTCATGTGACAAGAACAATAACAATTACCAGAAACTTCCGAGATTTACTTATATATTTGTTAACATAAGATAAGAAAAGATAAGATGTACCTTTATTGATCCCCTGTAGAAGAAATTCAAGTTAGACACAGCAGCATAGGCCAGTGTAGTGCAAAGAGTACAGAAGTACAATTAGAATCGCAAAATAGGAATTTTACAAAAAATAGCAGAAAATATAGACTATAAATGAAAAGCATATACACTATATGCAATATGCAAGTAAAATGGTGGGGTGGAAATATGGAAAGGGGTCGGGGGAGGGAAGAAGTGGAGGGGGGTTAAGGGGGAAAGGGCTGTCGTCTGGGTAAAGAAGGGAGAGACGGGCTGTGGAGGAGGGTGGGGTAGCCAAGGTGTGAATGAGGGTACCTGAGGAGGTGGGGGGCGTTTGTGAATTAAACATGTTGGAATACAGGTTTAACTCGTTGGCACATCCCTTTGTCCCCTCTACTGAACCTACTGACCTTTTCATGCCAGTAATGCTCCTCACCCCCTGTAACAGTCCATCAAGGCCTCCTCTGCCTCCACCGACCACTGCTGCACAGTGCTGGTGGTGATGGACTGTCTCCTATATAAAATATATGTTTCTAAATAAATTTGAAATGTAAAGAAAATATATGCATTAGAATAGAACCAAAATTATATGAACTAGTTGTTGTGTATTTCTGAATCAGCAATCCATTAAGGTGATTGATCCATTGATAAACAGCATCATGAGAGGAATCCAAGTCCCTGTTGGAGTCAGTCAGAGCATTTCCATAGAGAGCCACTTTGCATCAGCAGCACCATGCTCCAGTGCTCTGGGAGAGTTTATAGTCCTGAGAGTTGAACACTGGATGACTGACAGCTGTCCTTCATGACAACAGAAGACACAGAAATCCTCCTCATCAAAAACATGACTTTGATCTCCGTCCTCATCTGGACTCTCCTCTGCTGCTGCTTCACAGGTAAAGTCCAGAGAATCAAACTCCTCTCCTCTATGAACATCCGTCCCTCTGAAATGAAGCCCACAAAACCATGACGCTGCTTTATGTTTTTGTCTCTGTATCCTCAGAGTCCAGAGGCCAGTACACAGTGACTCAGCCTGGAGCAGTGAGCTCTGCTCTGGGACGCTCCGTCACCATCACATGTAGGACCAGTCAGAATGTTTATAATAATAACTATTTAGCCTGGTACCAACAGAGAGATGGAGAAATTCCTAAACTGCTCATTTATACAACTAGCACTCGAGCATCAGGGATTCCAGGTCGTTTTACAGGCAGTGGATCAAACTCTGACTTCACTCTGACCATCAGTGGAGTCCAGACTGAAGATGCAGTAGTTTACTACTGTCAGAGTTTTCATGTTATCGACAGTCAGTATGTGTTCACACAGTGAAAAAGCGTCGTACAAAAACCTCCCTCAGTCAGACTGAACAGAAACTGAACTGACTGCTGCAGCTGGAAGCTACTGCAGAGACTGATACACTTCACTGAGGACACACACACACACACACACACACACACACACACACACACACACACACACACACACACACACACACACACACACACACACACATATACATACACACACACACACCAGAAGATTAACTGGAGACATAACAAGACAAAAGTGACCTACGTGATATAAATATATCAACATAAAAAAAGACATTTTCTTTTATATGCAACTAAAATACCACACAAAGACATTGAGACTGAAAGTTATTGGTTGACGTTGGAAATACCCAGACAATCTCTGTACAACATCCATCCACTAACTGTTGTAGAGCTTTCAATCATATCACTTCAATTCAATTCAAGAGAGAGACACACAGACACAAACACACACAGAAAATATATTTAACTTAACTTTTATAAAATTCAGTCGACTCAAATCATATCCCCCAGAATATAGAAATCCTCTCATGTGGTTCCAGTTCCTGAGATAACTGATCATAAACAAGTTCAGGAGTACAGTTGTCCTCATATCACTTGTTATGAAGATTTCTGAAAAGATCACTAAGTAAGTGGCCACAGTACTGGCTCACCTGAAGGCTGTGTCTTCTCCCTTTTACCTTTTAGCACCGACAGCTGCAGAAGCTGTGAGGAGGGCAGCTACTTTATCAGATTCTCAGATGATACTGCTCTGCTGTCTCTGCTTCAGGGTTCAGGACAGGACCACAGCTCTGCTCTTCACAGTTTAGTGAAGTGGTGAGATGACAATATTTCAGACTTGATTTGTTGAATTTAGACACATCAGAAATAACATCAGCAACAGTGAGCTGCTGCCTTAAATTACCCTCTCAAAGATAAATAAAGTTATATTGACTGATGGACTGATAACACGTGTAAATAAATATTACAATATGAATTTAATTTCAATGTTGACTACACATTTATATCCTTTTAATCCACTATTCTTTCCATTCTTACATTAAACCCTGTCTGTGTTTGTCAGAAAATCTATCAGCATCTCACACAACTGTTCATTAACACCAACAAAAAATTACTTTGTATGCCATTAATATCCTATTATACATTACAAAACTATCATCTTCCCTTCTTTTAGTTATTCATCTGATTTTACAAATAATCCATAAAACACTTGGGATTAAATGGAACTACAATGACAGTAACGTCTGTTAATTTTACAATAACAAAAATGAAACGACTGATTCGATGAGCTGGTCTTTATTGTGATGAAATAATTGAAATTACAAACAGAAAAACATCATCGATGACACACATATTTATAGAGTGAGTGAGGAAAAGACAGAGAGAGACAGAGTTGCAGAGTGCAGACTGAGAGCAGAGTAAAACCAGTGTCAGAGTCCCAGTGAGTCAGGTCAGAACTGGGAACACTGGTCTCTCCTCAGTGTCTCTGAGAGCGGAGTCTGGGAGCCCTGGGTGGCCTCACAGGTCACAGAGCCCACCTTCCCCCAGTGGTCTGCAGAGAGCCTCAGGGTGCTGCTCCAGCTGTAGTGGCCGTCCTTCAGCACCCCAGGGCTCCTGCTCTCCTCCCAGCTGATGCTGCTGCTGCTGCCGTCCACCTTCCAGGACAGACTCCAGTCTGAGGGGAAGCCCTTGTTGGCCAGACACATGAGCGTGGCCTTCCCCCTGCTGCAGCTCCTCACTGGAGGGGGGCAGCACCGTCAGGGTGGGACGGACATCACCTAGGAGACACCAATCAGCTTAGAGGACAGGGACCACACAGCTGTCAATCAAGCAGCAGACACTTGGACACCTTTACTGTGTGAGAGTTGATTTTCTCCTTTAAGGAGTTTCTGTCAGATGGTTTTTCTGCTCCACCAGTCACTCACTCACACATTGTTTCACTTCCCTTTAAGAAGCCTCTCATGCATATCAGCACAGAGAGAATCATCATACAGAATGAGCTGAAATATATCAAACTACACTGGAAATAAAATATCAAAAACTGTATCATCAAAATCATCCAAAACCTGAACTATACATTACTTTAAAGTATTTAGTGGAAACATGAACAAACACAGAAAATGAACTGACTACAATCAAATGTTCTTCATGTGGATATTAATCATCATTACCAAACGTTTCAACAGATTTTAAACTTGAAGCAATCTGTGACACAATGAAGAGATTTCGAAGGTTTTCGAATACCAAGCTTCATCTTCACTCTGTACAATTTTATTTTAATAGCTTAATCTCAACTCATTCAAAAACAGCTATTACGAATGTGGACAAATAAACGCGCATGTGTGAAGACATTTATAAAACGGTTAGCACATTTTTTTCCTACACTTTGCGCTGTTTGAATTTCAGTTTGTCAGGAATGTGTAAAGAAATGTTTAGAAAAGCTGCTCTGAGTTAGCCTCCGTCAAAAGGAGGATACAGAAATCTGTATTAAAATTAAAACAAGATATATTTATCAGCCTCAAGCAACCAATACTGAATATAAAACATTACTTTACAATGTTCTAATATTTAATATCAATGCAGAAACTTACTTCCAACATCCAGTCTGGTTCCTCCACCAAAAGTCAACCACAGTGATACAAACTCATTGAGCCGCCGTACAAAAACCTCTCACTGTAGAGAGACACGGCTCTCTGACTTTGACACAAACAAACTCAACAAAATTATTCTGTTTGTAAAACCTTGTCATGTGACAAGAACAATAACAATTACCAGAAACTTCCGAGATTTATTTATATATTTGTTAACATAAGATAAGAAAAGATAAGATGTACCTTTATTGATCCCCTGTAGAAGAAATTCAAGTTAGACACAGCAGCATAGGCCAATGTAGTGCAACGAGTACAGAAGTACAATAAGAATTGCAAAATAGGAATTTTATAAAATATAGCAGAAAATATAGACTATAAATGAAAAGCATATACACTATATGCAATATGCAAGTAAAATGGTGGGGTGGAAATATGGAAAGGGGTCGGGGGAGGGAAGAAGTGGAGGGGGGTTAAGGGGGGAAAGGGCTGTCGTCTGGGTAAAGAAGGGAGAGACGGGCTGTGGAGGAGGGTGGGGTAGCCAAGGTGTGAATGAGGGTACCTGAGGAGGTGGGGGGCATTTGTGAATCAAACATGTTGGAATACAGGTTTAACTCGTTGGCACATCCCTTTGTCCCCTCTACTGAACCTACTGACCTTTTCATGCCAGTAATGCTCCTCACCCCCCTGTAACAGTCCATCAAGGCCTCCTCTGCCTCCACCGACCACTGCTGCACAGTGCTGGTGGTGATGGACTGTCTCCTATATAAAATATATGTTTCTAAATAAATTTGAAATGTAAAGAAAATATTGCATTAGAATAGAACCAAAATTATATGAACTAGTTGTTGTGTATTTCTGAATCAGCAATCCATTAAAGTGATTGATCCATTGATAAACAGCATCATGAGAGGAATCCAAGTCCCTGTTGGAGTCAGTCAGAGCATTTCCATAGAGAGCCACTTTGCATCAGCAGCACCATGCTCCAGTGCTCTGGGAGAGTTTATAGTCCTGAGAGTTGAACACTGGATGACTGACAGCTGTCCTTCATGACAACAGAAGACACAGAAATCCTCCTCATCAAAAACATGACTTTGATCTCCGTCCTCATCTGGACTCTCCTCTGCTGCTGCTTCACAGGTAAAGTCCAGAGAATCAAACTCCTCTCCTCTATGAACATCCGTCCCTCTGAAATGAAGCCCACAAAACCATGACGCTGCTTTATGTTTTTGTCTCTGTATCCTCAGAGTCCAGAGGCCAGGTCACAGTGACTCAGTCTGGAGCAGTGAGCTCTGCTCTGGGACGCTCCGTCACCATCACATGTAGGACCAGTCAGAATGTTTACAATAATAACTATTTACACTGGTACCAACAGAGAGATGGAGAAACTCCTAAACTGCTCATTTACTATACTAGCAGTCGAGCATCAGGGACTCCAGGTCGTTTTACAGGCAGTGGATCAAACTCTGACTTCACTCTGACCATCAGTGGAGTCCAGACTGAAGATGCAGCAGTTTACTACTGTCAGAGTTATCATAGCATCAACAGTCAAGATGTGTTCACACAGTGAAAAAGCGTCGTACAAAAACCTCCCTCAGTCAGACTGAACAGAAACTGAACTGACTGCTGCAGCTGGAAGCTACTGCAGAGACTGATACACTTCACTGAGGACACACACACACACACACACACACACACACACACACACACACAAACACAGACACAATAAACATTTATTAAAATTGACAAAAGAATAATCTCACAGTAAATCGAATTACATTCTCCATCACAGCTTCTTTCAAAATCCCATGTTCCCAGGGAGAATAAATGAGAAAATTCTTGACTTTGACCTTTGACCTCTGCTATATACTGGATTACAGATTCTTCAACTTCATCTTGTCATTAAATAATAAAAAGACACCAATCAGAAATCTTCATGACCAAAGATTGACCAAACAAACCCGTAGGCCTACATCCCCATTTCACTCAGTATTGATTGAATAGACTTTTGTTGATTAAAGAAAATCTCATTATGACTGGAATCCTAACATTAGAATACCTCTGTGATATAATTATATCTGCATACAGTATATTTCAATATAATTATCTTTAACTGCATAAAACATGCAAAAATACATTTTCTCTAACATGCAACACAAAAACACTGTATAAAGGTGAATTCTTTACCTTGAAAACAATTTAAAAAAAATATTTGTGGAACATCCATCCACTAACTGGAACTGTAAATCATATCACATGATCTTCTTCAGCAGATGGAGTCTCCCGGTTGTCATTCCCATTTCTGTGAGCATTTTTAGAACTTCTTGTACATGTTGGCTTCTATTCCATCACAACTGGGTGAACTCCATCTGCTGAGGAAGACCATGTAGTTAAATCACAAGCTCCAAAACAGCTACTGAGAAATGGTTTTGATTGTTACGCATAAACTATCAGTTGGAACTTTTCAGTCAACATCTACCAGAAATCCTTAAAGTGCAACATAAAGACCTTCAGAATACTCACATTACTGCTCACAGCTGTAACTACAAGATGTTTCAATATCCTCTACAGGTAAATATGTAAATATGTAGGACAATGCTCTCAGCACTGAGGGGGAAACACCATGATATGTTGTGGACAGCTACAGTTCACTGACTCTGTGTGTTTGCATATGTGTCCTTCCTCTCTGCTCCCAGCCGTTAAGAGGCCAGTGTTGATCAGTGGCTGTCCAGGCCTTTCAGAGCCACTGACACGCCGGCAGCACAATGATAATGTCACTGACTCTACTGCTGGCCACCCTGGGGCTCCTTGTTCAGGGTGAGACTCTCTTCTGAAAACTTTGCTTCAGGATGCAACCAGGTTCACCACAATGATGTTCTGCTATGATGGAGAAACACTGAAACAAGCAGCATTTACCTTCTTCCATCTATTCTCCATGTTAAAGAAATGATACTCTTCTGTTTGGATGTTGATCATCTTTCTCCAAGCTGGATTTGTCTCAATAACCCTTCTCCTCTTTTTCATGTTTTCCAGATTCATCAGGAGAAATCATCCTGACTCAGTCTCCTAAAGCTCAGTCTGTTGTTCCAGGACAGACTGTCTCTATCAGATGTAAAGCCAGTTCAAGTGTTACCAATGATTTGCAGTGGTACCTTCAGAAACCTGGAGAATCTCCTAAACTCCTCATTTATAATGCTCAGTCCCGTCAGTCTGGAGTTTCAGAGCGTTTCAGTGGGAGTCAGTCTTGAACTGACTTCACTTTGACCATCAGTGGAGTTCAGACTGAAGATGCAGGAGTTTATTACTGTCAGCAGGATTACAGCAGACCGTTCACACAGTGAAAAAGCGTTGTACAAAAACCTCCCTCAGCTGAGAGGAACTGATCTGAATCAACAGCTGCATGGAAACTAAACAGCAACAAGATACAACTAAAACACACCTCATAATTACATGTAGTTCTAATAATGTGGCATTTAAAATAATCAATCACATTTTCATTTTTTTCGCACGTTATTTTTTTTTAGGCAAAGATAAATGTTTTAACCTTTGCATTTGATACAACTGATGTCAAGTCTCTCATCAGACAGGTTTATACAGATATGTTAGTTACTGTAATTATATCTAGAGTTAATAATATTATAAAATTAATATTTTCCCACAATGCATTGTACATCTACAGTAGCTGAACACAGTTTACAGAGTAACAAACTCTCTTTATATATGTGTAGCACCCCAACACTCAGTAAATGCCTATGTTAAAGGAACTCACCTTGGACTTGAATGATGGGGTGTTTGAGTTCGATTCATTAAGGTAGCTACCACGAAGGTTTACCTGTTTGTGTGCAACTTTTTATAGCCTAATACTTTATGAATAACCAACAACACTGTTAGACTAAGCAGTGGCTCTATTCACACATACTGTACACTATTTTAAATAACGGACCCCAGACAACTCTTTCAAATAAATGAAATAATATTTTACTAACCAGTGGTTTGCAGTGTAACACAAATAATATTTACTTTGTTAGTTAAGAAGAAACAAAAATGAAATAACACAATTACCCAAATTAGACTTCTTTAAAATAAAAATATTATAGTTGAAATACTAAATTGTAAACAAAATACCCTTTACCAAAATTGGCAAAACACTGTAGAAAATCAGACACTTGTAATAAGCAAAATAGATTTGGCAATATCAAAATACTATTCAAAACTTAAATTATCTCAGGTCTCTAACATTCCTAGTTCTTACCACTTTAATATGATTTATCTGTACTCATCAGACTCAGATCAAATGCTACTTCACTAAACTCTAAACAAAACAGTGGGCCCACACACACACACACACACACACACACACACACACACACACACACTGTATATAACTAATATAATGTTAATAATGTATATATCTTTCATATTGTGTATTGTCTGAATATTTCGACTTATTGAATTGTATTTTGATGCTTTTGCTTTGGCAAAAAGTTTCATGCCAATAAAGCCCATTTTGAATTGAATTTGAATTGAATTGAGAGCAGTTTGGTAGTCAGCCCATGCATGTTCAGCCTGTATATTTTAGATTGCTTTTCTTTCCAGTTTTGCAGGTTTGACCAAGTCTTCAGCAGATGAGGTTAAACATCTTCAATCACATGTTTGAGAGAGATTTAGCTGTCTAGATTTAACTAGAAAGAGTTTCCAACATATGTCAGCATTATTTTATAAACATTAATATGTTGTTGTGCACATACACATTATACACAAAAAGTGTCCAGTATGGGGAAACCCAATGAAACAGCATGAGTGCACATTTTTCACTCATGCTATGTTATTTATTATTTTTAGCTATTTTTCCCAGATTGTATTTACTATCAACAATGATATGAAAATCTTATTCTGACATTGGTTATAATCCTGCACATGTGGAAATATGGAATAAGACATCTATTGTTGGTAAACAGGGATCCATGAAAAATTATTTGATCTAAAGATAGAAAATATCTTTTGATTGATGTATAGCATTTACAGCATTGGCATTATTGGGACAATGAAAATGTCATAATCTGAAGTTCAAATTTGTTCAAATGTGTTAAATTGGTGGAATGATAGAAAGTGCAGATTTAAAGCTGTAGCAAGGTAAAAACAGAAGCAGAGTCCCAGTGAGTCCGGTCAGTACTGAGAACATGGTCTCTCATACATTTCCATAGAGAGCCACTTTGCATCAGCAGCACCATGCTCCAGTGCTCTGGGAGAGTTTATAGTCCTGAGAGTTGAACACTGGATGACTGACAGCTGTCCTTCATGACAACAGAAGACACAGAAATCCTCCTCATCAAAAACATGACTTTGATCTCCGTCCTCATCTGGACTCTCCTCTGCTGCTGCTTCACAGGTAAAGTCCAGAGAATCAAACTCCTCTCCTCTATGAACATCCGTCCCTCTGAAATGAAGCCCACAAAACCATGACGCTGCTTTATGTTTTTGTCTCTGTATCCTCAGAGTCCAGAGGCCAGGTCACAGTGACTCAGTCTGGAGCAGTGAGCTCTGCTGTGGGAGGCTCCGCCACCATCACATGTAGGACCAGTCAGAATGTCTATAGTAATAACTATTTACACTGGTACCAACAGAGAGATGGAGAAACTCCTAAACTGCTAATTTATGTAACTAGCAATCGAGCATCAGGGATTCCAGGTCGTTTTACAGGCAGTGGATCAAACTCTGACTTCACTCTGACCATCAGTGGAGTCCAGACTGAAGATGCAGCAGTTTACTACTGTCAGAGTTATCACTATATCAACAGTCAGCATGTGTTCACACAGTGAAAAAGCGTCGTACAAAAACCTCCCCCAGTCAGACTGAACAGAAACTGAACTGACTGCTGCAGCTGGAAGCTACTGCAGAGACTGATACACTTCACTGAGGACACACACACACACACACACACACACACTACCAGTGAACATGTACTAAAACAAGTTCAGTGACAAAAAATAATCTTGCAGCAAATCAAATAAAGTTCTCCCTCACAGTTTCTTATTATAAACACATGTTCTTATCTGGTTTGTAAAATTATCAAGAGAAGCCAATGAGAAAGTTAATGAAAGCTGTCTTGGTCATGACCTTTGAACTTTACTTAATCCTGGATCACAACTATTTCAACTACATTGAATTATCAACGAATATATAAAGACACACATCAGAAATTAATCCCATTAAAAGGAAATAAAAAGACACAGATCAGAAACCTTCATCATCAAAGATAGACGAAACAAAACCTGTACACCCATTACATTTCACAATGTATTAATTTAATATGTAAACTTATATTGTATAAATTAATGATCTACTAAAATCATAACAAGACAAAATGCATAAGTAAAACAACCATATACAGAGCGAAGTCTGCGAGCTAGTTCAGGTAGTCAACTCGAGCTGTGCTGATATACAAACATGACATGTTTACTACACTACTCAAATAAACACAAAATCATTGAACTGAAACAGTTTGATTTATAAAGAGATAATGGACAATTAAACCTATTAAAATCAATAAAGTTCATCCTCACAGCTTCTCACCATCTATCCCACTCACCTGGCCATCCACAAGATATAAAAGAAAATGAGATTCATCAGACCAGGTCACCTTCTTCCATTGCTGTGTGGTCCAGTTCTGATGCTCACGTGCCCATTGTAGGCACTACTTGATGCTTGGCCATTGTTCTGTGAGTTCTTTGGTTGTTTGAACTGTGTACCTTTCTAATGCAGGATGAAGCCGTTAATCAGAGAGTTAAACCTCTGTGAATATAACTTTTGTGAAAGTCCTAATTAATAATGAGTTTAGATCTTAAATAATAATCTAAACTTCAAAAATAACAATTATACAGAAACAATCATGAAGTTTTCTTCACAGAAATAAACAAAATGCTGACATATTGGCTTACTGTGCATACTTTCAAAGTTTTCTTACACACTTTAAAATTATGGACTCGCATGAGACTTTGGCGACACCTAGTGGGGTCTCAACCCCCAGGTTGGAAACCACTGCAGTAGGCCCATCCTAAGACCAAACCACCATCACTCCTCTGGTAATGGCCTCAAGGTCCCAGTAATTTTAATATCTCTGAATGAAAATGAATGCCTACTTTATTATCAGTTCAGGCTTTAATTAATAAATAATGCACAATATAAAAACAATAAATATTGAAAAAAATTGCAAATGAACATAAACATAAATAACTAAATTAATATGTAACTTTTAAACAAATAACAATAAGCAGTTTAAAAACTGTGCATCTGAGTAAAGACAATGATGTGCTCATGTCTGTAAGGGTTGAGGGCCTTGTATTATGTTACTATGCCATAACTGCACTAGAGTGCATGGTGACCCCTGCTGGTCAGAGGTCACAAAACAGTTGCTTATAATGCATGCATTATATATTTCTATTTTACTTTGTGCAGAACGCAGCAACATTCATTCATATTTTATTGTTGGATTCATCTTTATTTTATTGATCTACTTTACTTTACTTGTATGTCCTCATTCTGGAGCTATACGCTGAAGAATTTCACTGTTTGTTGTATTGTGTATGTTTATATATGTGACAATAAAACTTGATCTCATTTGTGAGTGTGATTCAAACTCAGTCAGAGTTTGATGTCAACTCTTTCAACAGGCAGGTTAATATCATTGATAATACAGCTGTTGTTTATTTAACTTTAAATTATTTTCTCAGGGTTTTGTGAGATTCTTCTTCTGATAAATCTAATAAACATGTCCAGTGTTGAGCTGAAACACTAAATTCATACTCAATTACTTTTCTGATCCTGATCACTTCATTAAGTATACTAAGTGTCTTTTTTCATTTTAACAAATTCAAAGAATTTAATCATTTCTTTTATTTTGCTGTTGGGCTTGAGGATTTGCAAATCACTAAATATGAATGTTTTTAAAATTAAAATTAAAGCAAATGATTCCCTCTGTGTCATATCCCTTTATACTACTGTTTTTCAGACCGTCTTATATTTATCCAAAGGTCATTTTACACACATCCTGTGTAATTTCCCACATTAATCCATCCTGCATTATTATACCATTCGGGGAGAGTGGGGTAAGATGAGCCATTTTTCATATTTAGGATCACTACATCAAGGCAATCATAGTTTTGTTGCTGACTAATATATATACATATATTTTAGGATGTTGTGAATCCCTTCAAACAAACAGAATGAGTGTAAACATAACTGTTTTGATAATATAGCATGTCCAAAAAAGTGGTCTTGTGGCTCAACTTACCCCGTGTATGGGGTTAGTTGAGCATAGGAGCGGGGTCAGTTGAGCCGTATCCCTACTCCCTCCCCCGCACCCTCCTCCCCACCTCCACCCCACCCCTCCCTCATCTTCTCCCTCCCTAAATAACACTCACTTCTTCACATTCATGTGTATTTTATTTATTTGTAACAGGTACAATAACTTTTTTTTTATTATTATTGCATATTACTGCTAAACAGCTGTTTTGTGAAAAAACATTTTAACATGAGAATGCCTTAAAGTGCGCTTCGGAAGAAAACATTAACAGCTGTGTTTTTGGAATATACACAGAATATGTTTTTGGATACACTTATTGAGTGTATTTTGGCTGTAGCCACCGGCTCAACTTACCCCTGGCCAAATGGCTCAACTTACCCCAGAGCTACCATTTTGACTTTATTAGTCCCCACAGCTAAAATGGTGCACTTTTATGCAAGGTTTATGAGCTCATGTTGTAGCTCATAGATACCACAATTGATGTATAAAACACATTTAAAATGATCTTCTTTGGTCTAAACACAATTGTCATGAAACTTATGATAGACTCAATTCACTTTCAAGAGTGAAAAATGATTTTTTGGAAATAAATATCTAACCACTTTACCCATGTGGTTCTTACATTCACAGACTCCATGAAATGAAGCCTTCCTCCTAAATATTTGGTCACATGATCAATGTTTTTTACCATTTCATGGCAAACAAGGGGTGGCTCAACTTACCCTTTGGCTCAACTTACCCCACTCTCCCCTATGTCAGAATTGTTCAATAAAATGACCACAGCCAAATACAAAATATCCCTCATTGTGCTTTAATATTAATTAAATTATTGTAGATGTACAATAGAATGAGACTTCTGTTTAAATAATAATATTCTTCCCCTGCTGCAGCTCCTCACTGGAGGGGGGCAGCACTGTCAGGGTGGGGACGACTCGACCCACTGCAGAGAGAGAGAGAGAGGGAGGGAGAGAGAGAGAGAGGGAGGGAGAGAGAGAGAGAGAGAGAAAGAGAGAGAGAGAGAGAGAGAGAGGGAGGGAGAGATTTTAGTTGAAAATGATTTTAAATGTTTCACTTCCCTCTCTGAACTCAGTCGCCAAGGCAACAGACAGGCATCACTGCTGAACCATGGCAACAGACAGGTTTCAGTACTAAAGATAAAATGTTACAGTGGCACATTGTTCCTCTGATGTATTAATGTTTAATCTGCAAATTCATTTAAAAACAAAGTTGGTAGGTTTAAAGCAAAAAAATATATTACCGAGCATGAAAAATGGCAGGTTTTTATTGTTTTTCAAAAAAGAAAAGGAAATTCCTCGATGGTGTGTGCTTGCTTTTTACATTCAAATTGAACATTGTTAACTACTGAGTTGTGTATTGAAACTCATTAAATAAAACCTACTCACAGTTAAATATATGTTTTAATAGTGATGTTTTAAGATTATCTGTTGTGACATACAATGTGTGAAATATTTAAATCAAGTTAAACCTCTCAACAATTGTTGGTCCTGTATTTGGAGTGAAATATTTAAACTTTTAATAATACTTTTGTAAGACAAAATACTTCTTGGTAAACTTTATATGTACAAACTGTTAGAAATAGCAATTAGAGTGACATGAAATATATTAACCCAAAGCAAAGCCTCATACAAATGAGCACTGACACATTCCTAATCAATACTCTGATAAAGTGATTGATCCATTGATAAACAGCATCATGAGAGGAATCCAAGTCCCTGTTGGAGTCAGTCAGAGCATTTCCATAGAGAGCCACTTTGCATCAGCAGCACCATGCTCCAGTGCTCTGGGAGAGTTTATAGTCCTGAGAGTTGAACACTGGATGACTGACAACTGTCCTTCATGACAACAGAAGACACAGAAATCCTCCTCATCAAAAACATGACTTTGATCTCCGTCCTCATCTGGACTCTCCTCTGCTGCTGCTTCACAGGTAAAGTCCAGAGAATCAAACTCCTCTCCTCTATGAACATCCGTCCCTCTGAAATGAAGCCCACAAAACCATGACGCTGCTTTATGTTTTTGTCTCTGTATCCTCAGAGTCCAGAGGCCAGGTCACAGTGACTCAGTCTGGAGCAGTGAGCTCTGCTCTGGGACGCTCCGTCACCATCACATGTAGGACCAGTCAGAATGTTTATAATAATAACAATTTAGCCTGGTACCAACAGAGAGATGGAGAAACTCCTAAACTGCTCATTTACTATGTTAGCACTCGAGCATCAGGGATTCCAGGTCGTTTTACAGGCAGTGGATCAAACTCTGACTTCACTCTGACCATCAGTGGAGTCCAGACTGAAGATGCAGCAGTTTACTACTGTCAGAGTTTTCATGTTATCAACAGTCAGTATGTGTTCACACAGTGAAAAAGCGTCGTACAAAAACCTCCCTCAGTCAGACTGAACAGAAACTGAACTGACTGCTGCAGCTGGAAGCTACTGCAGAGACTGATACACTTCACTGAGGACACACACACACACACACACACACACACACACACACACACACACACACACACACACACACACACACACACACACACACACACATATACATACACACACACACACCAGAAGATTAACTGGAGACATAACAAGACAAAAGTGACCTACGTGATATAAATATATCAACATAAAAAAAGACATTTTCTTTTATATGCAACTAAAATACCACACAAAGACATTGAGACTGAAAGTTATTGGTTGACGTTGGAAATACCCAGACAATCTCTGTACAACATCCATCCACTAACTGTTGTGGAGCTTTCAATCATATCACTTCAATTCAATTCAAGAGAGAGACACACAGACACAAACACACACAGAAAATATATTTAACTTAACTTTTATAAAATTCAGTCGACTCAAATCATATCCCCAGAATATAGAAATCCTCTCATGTTGTTCCAGTTCCTGAGATAACTGATCATAAACAAGTTCAGGAGTACAGTTGTCCTCATATCACTTTTTATGAAGATTTCTGAAAAGATCACTAAGTAAGTGGCCACAGTACTGGCTCACCTGAAGGCTGTGTCTTCTCCCTTTTATCTTTTAGCACCGACAGCTGCAGAAGCTGTGAGGAGGGCAGCTACTGTATCAGATTCTCAGATGATACTGCTCTGCTGTCTCTGCTTCAGGGTTCAGGACAGGACCACAGCTCTGCTCTTCACAGTTTAGCGAAGTGGTGAGATGACAATATTTCAGACTTGATTTGTTGAATTTAGACACATCAGAAATAACATCAGCAACAGTGAGCTGCTGCCTTAAATTACCCTCTCAAAGATAAATAAAGTTATATTGACTGATGGACTGATAACACGTGTAAATAAATATTACAATATGAATTTAATTTCAATGTTGACTACACATTTATATCCTTTTAATCCACTATTCTTTCCATTCTTACATTAAACCCTGTCTGTGTTTGTCAGAAAATCTGTCAGCATCTCACACAACTGTTCATTAACACCAACAAAAAATTACTTTGTATGCCATTAATATCCTATTATACATTACAAAACTATCATCTTCCCTTCTTTTAGTTATTCATCTGATTTTACAAATAATCCATAAAACACTTGGGATTAAATGGAACTACAATGACAGTAACGTCTGTTAATTTTACAATAACAAAAATGAAACGACTGATTCGATGAGCTGGTCTTTATTGTGATGAAATAATTGAAATTACAAACAGAAAAACATCATCGATGACACACATATTTATAGAGTGAGTGAGGAAAAGACAGAGAGAGACAGAGTTGCAGAGTGCAGACTGAGAGCAGAGTAAAACCAGTATCAGAGTCCCAGTGAGTCAGGTCAGAACTGGGAACACTGGTCTCTCCTCAGTGTCTCTGAGAGCGGAGTCTGGGAGCCCTGGGTGGCCTCACAGGTCACAGAGCCCACCTTCCCCCAGTGGTCTGCAGAGAGCCTCAGGGTGCTGCTCCAGCTGTAGTGGCCGTCCTTCAGCACCCCGGGGCTCCTGCTCTCCTCCCAGCTGATGCTGCTGCTGCTGCCGTCCACCTTCCAGGACAGACTCCAGTCTGAGGGGAAGCCCTTGTTGGCCAGACACATGAGCGTGGCCTTCCCCTGCTGCAGCTCCTCACTGGAGGGGGGCAGCACCGTCAGGGTGGGACGGACATCACCTAGGAGACACCAATCAGCTTAGAGGACAGGGACCACACAGCTGTCAATCAAGCAGCAGACACTTGGACACCTTTACTGTGTGAGAGTTGATTTTCTCCTTTAAGGAGTTTCTGTCAGATGGTTTTTCTGCTCCACCAGTCACTCACTCACACATTGTTTCACTTCCCTTTAAGAAGCCTCTCATGCATATCAGCACAGAGAGAATCATCATACAGAATGAGCTGAAATATATCAAACTACACTGGAAATAAAATATCAAAAACTGTATCATCAAAATCATCCAAAACCTGAACTATACATTACTTTAAAGTATTTAGTGGAAACATGAACAAACACAGAAAATGAACTGACTACAATCAAATGTTCTTCATGTGGATTTCAATCATCATTACCAAACGTTTCAACAGATTTTAAACTTGAAGCAATCTGTGACACAATGAAGAGATTTTGAAGGTTTTCGAATACCAAGCTTCATCTTCACTCTGTACAATTTTATTTTAATAGCTTAATCTCAACTCATTCAAAAACAGCTATTACGAATGTGGACAAATAAACGCGCATGTGTGAAGACATTTATAAAACGGTTAGCAAATTTTTTTTCCTACACTTTGCGCTGTTTGAATTTCAGTTTGTCAGGAATGTGTAAAGAAATGTTTAGAAAAGCTGCTCTGAGTTAGCCTCCGTCAATAAGGAGGATACAGAAATCTGTATTAAAATTAAAACAAGATATATTTATCAGCCTCAAGCAACCAATACTGAATATAAAACATTACTTTACAATGTTCAAATATTTAATATCAATGCAGAAACTTACTTCCAACATCCAGTCTGGTTCCTCCACCAAAAGTCAACCACAGTGATACAAACTCATTGAGCCGCTGTACAAAAACCTCTCACTGTAGAGAGACACGGCTCTCTGACTTTGACACACTGAACTAAACCTACAAACCCTCAAGATGAAGCTTTACCATTAAAGTTGGAAATACTGAATCATATTCTGTCTTGATATTTTAAATTCACTTCAATGAGGTTTTGAATTTATATTCCTGATGCAAAGTTTGTCTCTGAGTGTAAAGGATTTCTGCAGAAGATATACATTAATATGAAAAATCAAGAATTCTTCCTGAAATATATATAAAAAGACAAATATGTCCTGAAATGATAAAAAAATAAAAGATTTGACTTACTTCCAACATCCAGTCTGGTTCCTCCACCGAACGTGTACCACAGTGATACAAACTCATTGAGCCGCCGTACAAAAACCTCTCACTGTAGAGAGACACGGCTCTCTGACTTTGACACAAACAAACTCAACAAAATTATTCTGTTTGTAAAACCTTGTCATGTGACAAGAACAATAAAAATTACCAGAAACTTCCGAGATTTATTTATACATTTGTTAACATAAGATAAGAAAAGATAAGATGTACCTTTATTGATCCCCTGTAGAAGAAATTCAAGTTAGACACAGCAACATAGGCCAATGTAGTGCAACGAGTACAGAAGTATAATAAGAATCGCAAAATAGGAATTTTATAAAATATAGCAGAAAATATAGACTATAAATGAAAAGCATATACACTATATGCAATATGCAAGTAAAATGGGGGGTGGAAATATGGAAAGGGATCGGGGGAGGGAGGAAGTGGAGGGGGGTTAAGGGGGGAAAGGGCTGTCGTCTGGGTAAAGAAGGGAGAGACGGGCTGTGGAGGAGGGTGGGGTAACCAAGGTGTGAATGAGGGTACCTGAGGAGGTGGAGGGCGTTTGTGAATTAAACATGTTGAAATACAGGTTTAACTCGTTGGCACATCCCTTTGTCCCCTCTACTGAACCTACTGACCTTTTCATGCCAGTAATGCTCCTCACCCCCCTGTAACAGTCCATCAAGGCCTCCTCTGCCTCCACCGACCACTGCTGCACAGTGCTGGTGGTGATGGACTGTCTCCTATATAAAATATATGTTTCTAAATAAGTTTGAAATGTAAAGAAAATATATGCATTAGAATAGAACCAAAATTATATGAACTAGTTGTTGTGTATTTCTGAATCAGCAATCCATTAAAGTGATTGATCCATTGATAAACAGCATCATGAGAGGAATCCAAGTCCCTGTTGGAGTCAGTCAGAGCATTTCCATAGAGAGCCACTTTGCATCAGCAGCACCATGCTCCAGTGCTCTGGGAGAGTTTATAGTCCTGAGAGTTGAACACTGGATGACTGACAGCTGTCCTTCATGACAACAGAAGACACAGAAATCCTCCTCATCAAAAACATGACTTTGATCTCCGTCCTCATCTGGACTCTCCTCTGCTGCTGCTTCACAGGTAAAGTCCAGAGAATCAAACTCCTCTCCTCTATGAACATCCGTCCCTCTGAAATGAAGCCCACAAAACCATGACGCTGCTTTATGTTTTTGTCTCTGTATCCTCAGAGTCCAGAGGCCAGTACACAGTGACTCAGTCTGGAGCAGTGAGCTCTGCTCTGGGAGGCTCCGTCTCCATCACATGTAGGACCAGTCAGAATGTTCATGGTGGGAGCTATTTAGCCTGGTACCAACAGAGAGATGGAGAAACTCCTAAACTGCTCATTTACTATACTAGCAATCGAGCATCAGGGATTCCAGGTCGTTTTACAGGCAGTGGATCAAACTCTGACTTCACTCTGACCATCAGTGGAGTCCAGACTGAAGATGCAGCAGTTTACTACTGTCAGAGTTTTCATGTTATCAACAGTCAGTATGTGTTCACACAGTGAAAAAGCGTCGTACAAAAACCTCCCTCAGTCAGACAGAACAGAAACTGAACTGACTGCTGCAGCTGGAAGCTACTGCAGAGACTGATACACTTCACTTAACATGTATCAACACAGTAAAAGATAATCTTGTTGGAAATCCATTTTACTTTCTCTATCACAGCTTCTCACCATCCATTTATATCCTATTATAGTTATATAATCTTATGTATTGTTCAGTTAATAGAATGGTGCTAACGTGAGACAGTTAATGAGCAGATGAAAATGTCACAATATGAGGGCCTGATGAAAAGCAGGAATGGCAATATAACAGCAATCCAGAAGTACACAATGCAGAGCATGCAGCTCTTGTGGTGTGTATACAGTCTGCGTATCGCTGCTACGAAGCATAAAACGTTTTTTAAACTTGTACTTAAGTGACAGCATGACCCTCTGTGTTCTTAAGAGATATTGCAAATAAGAAGAAGATATTAATACAAACACACACAGAGGTATAAATCAGATTGTACTGACAGAGCTATCAGATGTGCTGTGTGCATAATCCTTACATTTCTTTATTAAAATGATCACCTGTATTAAATAGTTCAGATTTGACTCAGGGACAAACACTGTCAGTGTAAATTCAATGATCTACTGTGATTATTAAGATAGGAACACACGTGTCCAGGTCAGCCTCGCTCAAATGAAATGATGTTACCCCATACGTCTCAGAGTCTCATTGAGCTAAGGAAGCTCTTTAAATACTAATTCTAATGCAAAAGGGATTATAGATCGCCCTGTTTGTGTTATTGGATGTTGTTTCACCTCTTTCTCACAAACACAAAGTATGGGGGGGCACAAGTTATCTCCCATGGTGGCTAATACTTTGTGGTTTGCTTGATCTTATGTTGACAATACTAAAACATATTGTTTCTAATCCTTAAAACACTATTTATTATTTGATGTTTTTCTAAACAACCTTTTAATATGATTTAATATAAATGACCTATTTTCATTCTTCAGTCACACCTCGTTTCTACCTGCATGACGTAATCCCAGAATGTATTAAGTATCACCCACGATCAGAAACTCTTCATCTGACATGGTCTCTCATACATTTCCATAGAGAGCCACTTTGCATCAGCAGCACCATGCTCCAGTGCTCTGGGAGAGTTTATAGTCCTGAGAGTTGAACACTGGATGACTGACAGCTGTCCTTCATGACAACAGCAGACACAGAAATCCTCCTCATCAAAAACATGACTTTGATCTCCGTCCTCATCTGGACTCTCCTCTGCTGCTGCTTCACAGGTAAAGTCCAGAGAATCAAACTCCTCTCCTCTATGAACATCCGTCCCTCTGAAATGAAGCCCACAAAACCATGACGCTGCTTTATGTTTTTGTCTCTGTATCCTCAGAGTCCAGAGGCCAGGTCACAGTGACTCAGTCTGGAGCAGTGAGCTCTGCTCTGGGACGCTCCGTCACCATCACATGTAGGACCAGTCAGAGGGTTCATGGTGGGAGCTATTTACACTGGTACCAACAGAGAGATGGAGAAACTCCTAAACTCCTCATTTATACAACTAGCACTCGAGCATCAGGGATTCCAGGTCGTTTTACAGGCAGTGGATCAAACTCTGACTTCACTCTGACCATCAGTGGAGTCCAGACTGAAGATGCAGCAGTTTACTACTGTCAGAGTTTTCATGACATCAACAGTCAGTGGTTGTTCACACAGTGAAAAAGCGTCGTACAAAAACCTCCCTCAGTCAGACTGAACAGAAACTGAACTGACTGCTGCAGCTGGAAGCTACTGCAGAGACTGATACACTTCACTGAGGACACACACACACACACACACACACACACACACTTCACCATTATTGCTTAAACAACCATTTAACATGTATCAACACAGTAAAAGATAATCTTGTTGAAAATCCATTTTACTTTCTCTATCACAGCTTCTCACCATCCATTTATATCCTATTATAGTTATATAATCTTATGTATTGTTCAGTTAATAGAATGGTGCTAACGTGAGACAGTTAATGAGCAGATGAAAATGTCACAATATGAGGGCCTGATGAAAAGCAGGAATGGCAATATAACAGCAATCCAGAAGTACACAATGCAGAGCATGCAGCTCTTGTGGTGTGTATTCAGTCTGTGTATCGCTGCTACGTAGCATAAAACATTTATTAAACTTGTACTTAAGTGACAGCATGACCCTCTGTGTTCCTAAAGAGATATTGCAAATAGGATGAAGATATGAATACAAACACACACAGAGGTATAAATCAGATTGTACTGACAGAGCTATCAGATGTGCTGTGTGCATAATCCTTACATTTCTCTATTAAAATGATCACCTGTATTAAATAGTTCAGATTTGACTCAGGGACAAACACTGTCAGTGTAAATTCAATGATCTACTGTGATTATTAAGATAGGAACACACGTGTCCAGGTCAGCCTCGCTCAAATAAAATGATGTTACCCCATACGTCTCAGAGTCTCGTTGAGCTAAGGAAGCTCTTTAAATACTAATTCTAATGCAAAAGGGATTATAGATCGCCCTGTTTGTGTTATTGGATGTTGTTTCACGTCTTTCTCACACACACATGAAGAAGTGTCCAGTATGGGGGGACACAAGTAGCAGGCTGTATGCACATTTTTCACTAATCCTGTTATTTCTAACTGTACTGTACTAATTATTACCTCCTGCTTTATATTTCAAACCAATTCATTTTCTTCAGACTTTTTTTCCCCTTAATTTATTATGAATGGTTTTAAATTGCATGTCTTATTTATTTTATTTTATTTTATTTGTATACTTAAAATTGTGTAACTTTCCCAAGTGGTTTTAACTCATGTGTATTATTTCTTTAGTTTTGATTGTGTTCACTTTTGTCTCATGTGTTATCTCCCATGGTGGCTAATACTTTCTGGCTTGCTTGATCTTATGCTGACAATACTAAAACATTTTGTTTCTAATCCTTAAGACACTATTCATTATTGGAGATTAATCTAAACAACCTTTAAACATGATTTTATATAAATGACCTATTTTCATTCTTCAGTCACACCTTGTTTCTACCTGCATGATGTAATCCCAGAATGTATTAACTATCACCAACGATGAGAAACTCTTCATCTGACTTGGGTTATTATATGTCATCATGACATTAACTGGTACCTTCAGAAACCTGGAGAAGCTCCTAAACTCTTGATTTCTGATACTACATATCGTCAGTCTGGAGTTTCAGATCGTTTCAGTGCAACAGCAGTTCAGACTGACTTCACTTTGACCATCAGAGGAGTTCAGACTGAAGATGCAGGAGATTATTACTGTCAGCAGCACAACAGCTTTCCGTTCACATAGTGAAAAAGCGTCGTACAAAAACCTCCCTCAGCTAAGAGGAACTAAATCAACAGCTGCATGGAAACTAAATGGCAACAAGATACAACTAAAACACACCTCATAATTACATGTAATTCTAATAATACGGCATTTAATATAATCAATCACATTTCACAAATTCCTTTTTCTTTTTTTAGGCAAAGATAAATGATTTACCTTTGAGTTTGAGTCAACTGATGTCAAGTCTCTCATCAGACAGGTTTACACAGATATATGTTAGTAACTGTAAGTATATCTAGAGTTAATAATATTATAAATTAATATTTTCCCACAATGCATTGTACATCTACACTAGCTGAACACAGTTTACAGAGTAACAAACTCTCTTTATGTATACATTAAAAGTCAGTTCTAATTATCGTTTTTATGTTCATCAGATATATTTACAAAATAAGAAAGGATAATACAGATGAAATATTGACACAAAAAATGCATATATTTATTAAAATAATGAAATGTTTTTCACAATCTTTCAAATATTACATTTAAAGTAATTCTTCAATAATACTAATTAACTGAAGTGTTAAGTTAAATAAGAATCCACCTCAAAAATAGAATTTAAATCAGACATTAAAAGTATTGTGATTATATATATATAACATCTGTTAATTTCACAAAAACAACAGCAACAGCAAAACATCTATTGTCAGGTTGTACTGAAAGAGCTGTGACATGTATGACACATTCCCATAATTTGTTCATGACACCATGAGCTAAAATGGTAATATCCTAAAAATCTTTCTCTGAGACACACTTTGTCATTGTAGATTTAATGAATTTCAGACTGACACATGACAGCAGTTCATGACTTGACTTAGAATAGAATAGAAAAGAATGCCTTTATTGTCACTGTACACATGTACGATGAGATTAGAAAGCCAACTCCAATAGCAGTGTAAAAAACAGTACAATTATCATTTATTATTCTTATTTAATTAATTGTTTTTTATTGATTGTAAATGTTATCAACCCATTCATGAAGTCCTGTGGTGAATCAGTAATTTGAAGTTTTAATATTCTCGGAGGAAAATCTCAGATCAAAAATATTGTATATCACTTGATGCAGATGATGCGCTGCTCTGTGTATATAACTATGAAAATCTCTATCTGAACTTTTTTTGAAAATTTGTGTAAAGATTTGGTCAAAACATGGGTATAATTAACAAGGTATATTAAAGCATATACAACTGGTAATTATAGAGGAACTTTTCTAATGTTTCTAAATATGTATAAACATGCTGAATGAATAATACTCTCATGAAAACTGTTGATTTTATTAAATCTTTATTATTTTTGAATCTTGAAACCATTGAGGAGAGAGAGAGAGAGAGAGAGAGAGAGAGACACAGAGAGACACAGAGAGAAAGAGTGTGAGAGAGTGCAACGGTATTGCAGAGTGCAGACTGAGAGCAGTAGAAGAGTGAAACTAGTATCAGAGTCCCAGTGAGTCAGGTCAGGACTGGGAACACTGGTCTCTCCTCAGTGTCTCTGAGAGCGGAGTCTGGGAGCCCTGGGTGGCCTCACAGGTCACAGAGCCCACCTTCCTCCAGTGGTCTGCAGAGAGCCTCAGGGTGCTGCTCCAGCTGTAGTGGCCGTCCTTCAGCACCCCGGGGCTCCTGCTCTCCTCCCAGCTGCTGCTGCTGCTGCTGCCATCCACCTTCCAGGACAAACTCCAGTCTGAGGGGAAGCCCTTGTTGGCCAGACACATGAGCGTGGCCTTCCCCTGCTGCAGCTCCTCACTGGAGGGGGGCAGCACCGTCAGGGTGGGGACGACTCGACCCACTGCAGAGAGAGAGATTAATAAAGTTAATATGAGATAAACTGAACTCCATCCTGTTGGTTGCAGCAGAGGAGGCTTCTAGTTCTGATGGTCTTCTTCAGACTGAATGAAACTGGTCTTAAAGGTTTCACTTCCCTCTCTGAGCTCAGTAGCCATGGCAACAGGCAGGCATCACTGCTGAACCATGACAACAGACAGGTTTCAGTACTAAAGATAAAAAGTTAAAACTGGCTCACTTTTAGTCCAGTGTATAGTTTTTAAATAATAAAGTAAAAAGTCAAAGATTCCTTGTTAAACATGAGATGAAGATTGTAACACTGTTATTGTTTTAACCATCTCAAATATTTCTTGTGTCAAACTAAAACCTGATAAATGATGATATGTGTTTGTTCTCTTCATGTAAGCAGGAATCATCATTGAAAAGTCAGAAACATTCAAATTAATTTAGTTAACTACTGAACTACTTCAAACTCATGACATTCTCATAATAAAATATGTGGAATGGATTTAATATTGTTACTCTGGGAGTAAGATTGAGTATTACCCATACACATTAAACACTGAACCAAAACTATTGGCAGAGTTCTTGATCGTAAACAGTAAAACTTAAACTTAAAGACTTTCTCTCCTTACAGAGTATTGCTTAGTAGTTTTCTACAATTAACTGATAAGAATGTAGAAAATTAAAGCTTTATTGCAAAACATTATCAATTGGAGTGGATTGTAGTCTGGTTAATGACACTCTGAAGCCTTTATGAATTGTTCTAAAGACATTAGATTTCAAATATTAGGCAAAATATTCCAAGAAGGTCAACAGCTATGAGATTAAAACAGAATACATAAAGATTATTGGTTGTTAAAGGAGTTAAATGTACTTACAGTTAACTTCCAGTCTGGTTCCTCCACCAAAAGTCCACCACAGTGATACAAACTCATTGAGCCGCCGTACAAAAACCTCTCACTGTAGAGAGACACGGCTCTCTGACTTTGACACAAACAAACTCAGCAAACACATTCCCAGTTTACCTAGTTTATCTAATAACTGGTTAAAGTGTCCAAAAAATAAACTATGAATATGTATTTAATCTTTTTTTTGTAAAATAAGCCTTGTTGATTCATCTTTCATTGAAACATTGAAATAAAAAAATTCCAAAGAAAAACCTCTCCAATAAAACATGACAAAAAATAAACAATGATAATAAACAAATCTTTATTGTAGAGTATGAAGAATATAAAATAAGTAAATAAATATAAATAATAAAAATTATAATTTTGTTTAAACATGTCCCACAGTGATGTTGAGCACTGACACATTCCTAATCAATACTCTGATAAAGTGATTGATCCATTGATAAACAGCATCATGAGAGGAATCCAAGTCCCTGTTGGAGTCAGTCAGAGCATTTCCATAGAGAGCCACTTTGCATCAGCAGCACCATGCTCCAGTGCTCTGGGAGAGTTTATAGTCCTGAGAGTTGAACACTGGATGACTGACAGCTGTCCTTCATGACAACAGAAGACACAGAAATCCTCCTCATCAAAAACATGACTTTGATCTCCGTCCTCATCTGGACTCTCCTCTGCTGCTGCTTCACAGGTAAAGTCCAGAGAATCAAACTCCTCTCCTCTATGAACATCCGTCCCTCTGAAATGAAGCCCACAAAACCATGACGCTGCTTTATGTTTTTGTCTCTGTATCCTCAGAGTCCAGAGGCCAGGTCACAGTGACTCAGTCTGGAGCAGTGAGCTCTGCTCTGGGACGCTCCGTCACCATCACATGCAGGACCAGTCAGAACGTTTATAATAATGACTTTTTAGCCTGGTACCAACAGCAAGATGGAGAAGCTCCTAAACTGCTTATCTATAGAGCAACTTCTCGACAATCAGGGACTCCAGGTCGTTTTACAGGCAGTGGATCAAACTCTGACTTCACTCTGACCATCAGTGGAGTCCAGACTGAAGATGCAGCAGTTTACTACTGTCAGAGTGCTCATTACATCAGCAGTCAGTGGTTGTTCACACAGTGAAAAAGCGTCGTACAAAAACCTCCCTCAGTCAGACTGAACAGAAACTGAACTGACTGCTGCAGCTGGAAGCTACTGCAGAGACTGATACACTTCACTGAGGACACACACACACACACTCACACACACACACACACACACACACACACACACACACACACACACACACACATTTCATGATTCAGATTTAAACAGAATATTTGCTCAATGTATGTGCAAAATCAATACATGTACAGTACACAGAAACAAACAATAGTAAATAATAATTATAAACAAATACTAATTCATTTTCAAGTGTGGCACAAGATTGCCACACCATATCGCTCTGTGCCTTATTCCATTTACTGAAAAGAATTTGGTGGGATTTATCACGCATTCAGGGTGTACTGACAGAGCAATCAGATGTAATATGTATGACACAATCCCATCAACTGTTCACGAAACTGTGGTGGGTAATGCATCACTGTGAGCTAAAATAATAGAGTCATATGAATCATTTACTGAGACACACTCTGTCTATATATGTTTAAGGATTTCAGACAGCAACACATACCAGCAGTTGATGACATTACTAATTTAACGAACTGATGCTTATTGATTGTAAATGTTGTCAACTCATGTTAGTGAATCTGTACTCATTTTCATAGTCTCAGAAAAAAGAATTTCACAGACGTTGTGTATAACTTTATGCAGACGATATGCTGCTTTATGCATCTAATCCTTAAAATCCTCTTTAAAGTGGTTCTTTATTCATGCAGGGGTTTGAGTTAGTTTCTAGGAACAGTTTGAGCCATCGTTGCATATGAACCCTCATAAAATTCAGACATGAATGATGACATAATTGAGTGATACTGAATTTATCTAAACATATTAACAAGGTTCAATAAAGCAGATAGAAGTGACAACATGGTGCTGCCTTGCTGCGGCAACATACAGCAGGAGCCGCGTGTGTGCGTAATTGTCTTGTATCTCGTCTGTCATGTTTGAACTAGCCGCGGGAATGTAAGAGTATCCCAATATTTTGGAATTAACATGGATCTTTTCAACACGGTGCTTATGAACATGCTTACTCTTGGGACTGTTGTGAACCATCATCAAACCAACTCGTCTCACAGACTGCAGTACAGTTGGGACTTCCTCATCCAATGCAGTTCAGCCCCGTGGACCCTACGCGATGAAATTCCACCAGAGATTCGCAATCAACTCTCGCTATCACAAAGGAAAGTCCCAGGGTTATGGAAAGAATCAGTAGTGGTTCCAGTGGCAAAGGCGTACACTGGCGCTTGTATAATTCCTATTTTGCACTCGACACACATTGGAATTTTCCCTCCACCGACGCACGTCCTTAAATTAAGGAATGAATTTGCGCTCCAGGGGTGGTTCAGCGAAAAGAGGAGGCGTGTTCCGGCGCAAACGTTCCCTGGTGCTATTTTGCTGTTTCAGAAAAGAATTCCGCCAAAGACCAGGAAAAACCTAGTCTAAAGTCAGTGGCGCTTATTCAGATGCTATTTTAAGGGTGCAGACTTGAGGGGATGCGCCTGAGAGGCAGCAGCAACATCGCCACCCCGTCAGGACGGGCATTAATACTTTGCCGCATCCCGGACAGCTCCTGCTCCAGCATGTCAAACCTGGTTTGCTGCAGGAACGGGTGGTCCTCCGGTGTGTAGTGGGTCTGGATCCTCTGCTCCTTGGTGTTGGCACTGCTCCCTCCTCAGCTGGCCCTTGCGCACTGTTCGGCCCGTGCGCACTGCTCCCGAGGCCAGGGTCTTCTTCCTGCGAAGCTGCGTTACATTGTTTAGATTTATTGTATGGCTGTGCTACATTTATTTCATGTCAATAATGACACTTCTCGGTATTTTACGGCCCTGACGAGAACGTCGGTCTCCACGGCTGTGAACCGCTCCTGACGTGCGCCTGGCAAATCCGCCGTTATGATAGCAATCCGCCATAGAACAAGCGCGCCTGCTTTTAAAGGGAATGTGAGATGACTCTCTGATTGGTTTATTGCACGTTATGCCCAAACCACACCTATGACCAATGTAGCTACTTCAGACCAACCAATTTTAGATTTGCACCGGGCGCAAGAGTCATTTATCCCGCCGGCATAATAGCAACAGCGCCCGAGATCCGCCCACAAAGCTACTTGCGTTTTGCGTTTGATACGTGCGTTTCAGATCGGCAAGATAGGGCCCTTAGAGGGCAAGAAGACACATGCACACCTGTGTTTTGTTGATTTCTCCTCAGCATTCAACTGTATGCAGCCCCATATCCTTGCTCACAGACTATTGCAGTTTTCTGATATTGACTTTGGTACCATATGCTGGCTGGTTGATTTCCTAACTATGAGGTCACAGAGAACCCGGGTAAATAACACTTTATCTAAGGCCCTCACGTGCTCCACAGGGTCACCTCAGGGGTGTGTTCTGTCACCACTTTTATTTGTACTCTACACCAATGACTGTCAGAGTATGTTTGAACACTGCTTCAACTTTGATTAACGGCACAGCGTTGGATGTGGTAAGCCAATACAAGTACTTGGGCACCATTTTAGATGATAAATTAAACTTTGACACCAATACAGACTATATATGTAAAAAGGCCAATCAGAGACTGTTTTTCTTAAGAAAGTTGAAGGGGTTTAATGTTGACAGATCACTTCTGAAAACATTTTATTCATCCTTTGTTGAGTCAATTTTAACTTTTGCTATGATCTGCTGGTTTGGCAATTTGAGTGTAATCAACAAAAACAGACTGTGTAAAATATATGTCAGAAAATAATTGCCACTGACCTCAACAGCATTGGGTATGTGTATGAGGCCAGAGCCACACAGAGGGCAATGGCCATTTTGGCTAACATCACTCACCCACTACACTCTGAGTTTTGCCTCCTACCATCAGGAAGGAGGTATACCTCCCGAAAACGTGCCAGGTCTAACAGATACCTGAAATCATTTGTACCATCAGCTGTTGGGTTTCTCAACAAACTATAGGTCATCTTCCATCCCTGTCCATGTCACAGTACATTTTTTCACTTTTTATTTTTTATTTTCATTTATATGTATATATATATATATATATATATATATATATATTGCACATGTGTATTTATGCTTTTATCTATTCATCATTTCATGTTTTTATGTGTTTTTGTGCGAATGTGTATGTGTTGGCTACCTGTTGTGAACCAAATTGCCCCTTGGGGACATTAAAGATATTTCAATTCAATTCAATTCAATTCAACAGAAGGAGAACATTTTGCCAAGTCATGAGAGTATTCAAGATAATCTTGTAAAAAAAAATGTATACAGTTGCTGTTATTGTGATGCTGTATAGATGAATCTTTCTAATGTTTCTAAACATATATGATATATGGGAAAGCTAATGACACGTAAGACATGATACATGAATAATGATCTCATGGAGACTGTTGATCTGATAACATTTTATTTATTTTTAAATTTTGACACAATCAACTGAAAAACAAGCGGAGAGAGAGAGGGGGAGAGAGAGAGAGAGAGAGAGAGAGAGAGAGAGTCTTGCACAGTACAGACTGAGAGCAGTAGCAGAGTAAAACCAGTATCAGAGTCCCAGTGAGTCAGGTCAGAACTGGGAACACTGGTCTCTCCTCAGTGTCTCTGAGAGCGGAGTCTGGGAGCCCTGGGTGGCCTCACAGGTCACAGAGCCCACCTTCCTCCAGTGGTCTGCAGAGAGCCTCAGGGTGCTGCTCCAGCTGTAGTGGCCGTCCTTCAGCACCCCGGGGCTCCTGCTCTCCTCCCAGCTGATGCTGCTGCTGCTGTCGTCCACCTTCCAGGACAGACTCCAGTCTGAGGGGGAAGCCCTTGTTGGCCAGACACATGAGCGTGGCCTTCCCCTGCTGCAGCTCCTCACTGGAGGGGGCAGCACCGTCAGGGTGGGACGGACATCACCTAGGAGACACGGATCAGCTTAGAGGACAGGGTCCACACAGCTGTCAATCAAGCAGCAGACACTTGGACACCTTTACTGTGTGAGAGTTGATTTTCTCCTTTAAGGAGTTTCTGTCAGATGGTTTTTCTGCTCCACCAGTCACTCACTCACTCACACATTGTTTCACTTCCCTTTAAGAAGCCTCTCATGCATATCAGCACAGAGAGAATCATCATACAGAATGAGCTGAAATATATCAAACTACACTGGAAATAAAATATCAAAAACTGTATCATCAAAATCATCCAAAACCTGAACTATACATTACTTTAAAGTATTTAGTGGAAACATGAACAAACACAGAAAATGAACTGACTACAATCAAATGTTCTTCATGTGGATTTCAATCATTATTACCAAACCCTTCAACAGATTTTAAATTTGACAATCTATGACACAATGAAAAGATTTTGAAGATTTTCAAATACCAAGCTTTAGCTTCACTCTGTATAATTTTATTTTAATAACTTATATCTAAACTAATTCAAAAACAGCTATTAGTAATGTGGAAAAATAAAAGTGCATCTTTAAAGACATTTATAAAATGTTTTGCAGTTTTATCTTTTCTACACTTTGCGCTGTTTGAATTTCAGTTTAACAGGAACGTGTAAAGAAATGTTTAGAAAAGCTGCTCTGAGTTAGCCTCCATGACAAATGAGGAGAAATACATGAATAAATCCATATTGAAATTAAAAGTTAGCCTCCTAAAAGGGGGCAGAAATCTGTATTAAAATTAAAACAAGATATATTTATCAGCCTCAAGCAACCAAAAACGGAATATAAAACGTTGGTTTACAATGTTATAATATTTAATATCTATGTAGAAACTTACTTCCAAATTCCAGTCTGGTTCCTCCACCGAACGTGTACCACAGTGACACAAACTCATTGAGCCGCCGTACAAAAACCTCTCACTGTAGAGAGACACGGCTCTCTGACTTTGACACAAACAAACTCAGCAAACACATTCCCAGTTTACCCAGTTTATCTAATAACTGGTTAAAGTTTTTAAAACATAAAGTATGAATATGTATTTAATCTTTTTTTGTGAAATAAGCTGTATTAATTCATGTTAAAATTAAAACAATGAAATAAGATATTACAAAAGAACAACTCTCCAATAAATAATGACAAATGTAAATAATGATCATAAACATATGTTTATTGTAGATAATGATGAATATAAAATAAATAAAAGATAATATATTTGTTTAAATGTGTCCCACAGTGATGTTGATCTGTGTGGTAGTGAATTAGGGGGAATTCACTAAATATTCTGGAAGAAAATGTGTCCATCAAACTGAAACCAAAGCCTCATACAAATGAGCACTGACACATTCCTAATCAATACTCTGATAAAGTGATTGATCCATTGATAAACAGCATCATGAGAGGAATCCAAGTCCCTGTTGGAGTCAGTCAGAGCATTTCCATAGAGAGCCACTTTGCATCAGCAGCACCATGCTCCAGTGCTCTGGGAGAGTTTATAGTCCTGAGAGTTGAACACTGGATGACTGACAGCTGTCCTTCATGACAACAGAAGACACAGAAATCCTCCTCATCAAAAACATGACTTTGATCTCCGTCCTCATCTGGACTCTCCTCTGCTGCTGCTTCACAGGTAAAGTCCAGAGAATCAAACTCCTCTCCTCTATGAACATCCGTCCCTCTGAAATGAAGCCCACAAAACCATGACGCTGCTTTATGTTTTTGTCTCTGTATCCTCAGAGTCCAGAGGCCAGGTCACAGTGACTCAGTCTGGAGCAGTGAGCTCTGCTCTGGGACGCTCCGTCACCATCACATGTAGGACCAGTCAGAATGTTTATAATAATAACTATTTACACTGGTACCAACAGAGAGATGGAGAAACTCCTAAACTGCTCATTTACTATGCTAGCAGTCGAGCATCAGGGATTCCAGGTCGTTTTACAGGCAGTGGAGCAAACTCTGACTTCACTCTGACAATCAGTGGAGTCCAGACTGAAGATGCAGCAGTTTACTACTGTCAGAGTGCTCATTACATCAGCAGTCAGTGGTTGTTCACACAGTGAAAAAGCGTCGTACAAAAACCTCCCTCAGTCAGACTGAACAGAAACTGAACTGACTGCTGCAGCTGGAAGCTACTGCAGAGACTGATACACTTCACTGAGGACACACACACACACACACTCACACTCACACACACACACACACACACACACACACATTTCATGATTCAGATTTAAACAGAATATTTGCTCAATGTATGTGCAAAATCAATACATGTACAGTACACAGAAACAAACAATAGTAAATAATAATTATAAACAAATAGAAATACATTTTCAAGTGTGGCACAAGATTGCCACACCATATCGCTCTGTGCCTTATTCCATTTACTGAAAAGAATTTGGTGGGATTTATCAGGCATTCAGGGTGTACTGACAGAGCAATCAGATGTAATATGTATGACACAATCCCATCAACTGTTCACGAAACTGTGGTGGGTAATGCATCACTGTGAGCTAAAATAATAAAGTCATATGAATCATTTACTGAGACACACTCTGTCTATATATGTTTAAGGATTTCAGACAGCAACACATACCAGCAGTTGATGACATTACTAATTTAACGAACTGATGCTTATTGATTGTAAATGTTGTCAACTCATGTTAGTGAATCTGTACTCATTTTCATAGTCTCAGAAAAAAGAATTTCACAGACGTTGTGTATAACTTTATGCAGACGATATGCTGCTTTATACATCTAATCCTTAAAATCCTCTTTAAAGTGGTTCTTTATTCATGCAGAGGTTTGAGTTAGTTTCTAGGAACAGTTTGAGCCATCGTTGCATATGAACCCTCATAAAATTCAGACATGAATGATGACATAATTGAGTGATACTGAATTAATCTAAACATATTAACAAGGTTCAATAAAGCAGATAGAAGTGACAACATGGTGCTGCCTTGCTGCGGCGACATACAGCAGGAGCCGCGTGTGTGCGTATTTGTCTTGTATCTCGTCTGTCATGTTTGAACTAGCCACGGGAATGTTAGAGTATCCCAATATTTTGGAATTAACATGGATCTTTTCAACACGGTGCTTATGAACATGCTTACTCTTGGGACTGTTGTGAACCATCGTCAAACCAACTCGTCTCACAGACTGCAGTACAGTTGGGACTTCCTCATCCAATGCAGTTCAGCCCTGTGGACCCTACGCGATG
>NW_026136707.1:29267451-29288244 GCF_905237075.1 Dicentrarchus labrax
CATTTGATGCTGCTGTTAAACATGTTTTAAAAATCAAAAGTAAAAACATCAGTGGAGGACTCAGAGACATAATGACTGAATATAAAGACATTGATTGGGTGTTATAATAACTGAAAAATAAATAAAAGCCATTCTTGAATCAACCAATTATGTACAATTTTTTGTCTATTATTTTCTATTTTTTATATTTATTAACCAATCATAGAGACTTAATAGGCTTCTTTCTTTGACAGATTGAGTGTTTTCTTGTCTCTGACGCTCACTGCGTCGGCTTAGCAACAGTTGTCATGCAGTATTATTACACAGACGCACTCAACATGAAGAAGTTACACTCTGCTAGGATTTCACAACTTCACATAGATACACATCTTCTTCATGAGCACAAGAGCATTTAATACAACAGTCTCCATCCCAGAGCAGTGAGAGATTGGATGCTGCAGAACGGAGGGAACCTAAAACAACACACTGTGTTTTGTTCATTATTTTGTTCTTACAAAACTCTCCCAGTGACTTTCCACACTTTTTATATTTAGCTAAACAAAATGTCACAATCCAAGTTTGCCATGTAGTTTTGCATTTGTGAACATGCGACACACTGACCATAAAGACCATAGATATTGATCTGCTGATGATTTACAGACATTTGTCCTCCATTCTACAAAGACTGAGTTGTGCTGATTATACCAGTGTGTGTGTGTGTGTATGATGTGTTTATCAATTTGTTTGTGTATATTTTTAATTGTTGTTGCGTTGCAAAATTACAATATTTTTTTTGCAAAACTATTAGTACTGTACATTAAATCATGTATGTTCGGTTGCATATATATATTTTTGTGAGTCACGTCTGAATTGTAAACCTGTTTATTGCAATAAAGAAGAAAGTTAAACAAAATAAATAAATAAATAATTGATGCAGGTTCACTCAAATGAGAATAGCAGGTTACATGTGTGCTGAGGGAACAATATTTAATTCCAAGTTGATATACTCAACACAAATGTAGACTGCCTCCACTAAAGCAGAAATCTGAATGAAACTCACTCAGAACTTTACGCTACTAACTACTGCTGTAATACACTTCTTTTCTTTTTTTTTTACTTTCAAAGTCATCTTTACTACAAGAAGAGGTTTACAATTCAGACATGACTCATAGAAATATACATATGCAACAGTAAACAAACATACAAAACACAAACAAAGAGAAACAAAGCCTTGCCAGGGGAAGCCCACATGTTATTAAAAAGAGAAAGATGACCATATGTTGACAGTTTTAACCGCCTTTTTGTTGTTGGAGCCAGAAATCAAATTAATATAATGTACAACTTCATGGAGAAAAGGTACAAAATTAGGTCTTTTACCGTTGAATTTACATTTATGAATGTGGAATTTTGCCAACAGAATTAATACATTTATAATGAAGTACATATTTTCTTTCCTTTGACTTCTATAAAAGCAAAATACCACATTCTCCCACAATAAGGCAAAGTCTTTATAAATATGGTCAATGACGAATCTGCTGAGGTTTTGCCAAAATGTTCTGGTGTGTAAGCAATACCAAGAGTGCAAAACAGTTTCTGGGTGGTCTTCACAAAAAGAACAGTTTGTATTGATGTTGTTATAGTTCTTCATGACCGGGTGACTCGACATACATAACGGACATCCATAGGCTTGTCTTTAACTCCAAGAGTGTCGCTTTATTACACACACTTGTAGCCTGCATTACACGCACTCCAGTAGACCGGGAACTAGACACATCACAACACAGTATCACTCCGCCTACACGTCACTAACATCATTGTGACAGTATAAGTGCACGGCACTATATACTACAGATGTCTCTTAAATTTAACCATGTAATGATTAGCAGTGTAATATCTGTGAATTATTCTGAACCACACTTCTTTCACCTTGTTTACTCTCAGGTATCTGTGAGGAATCATCCAAACTTTTGTCCAGTCAATGTCGTTTACAAATCGGTTCCAATAAAACATCACATTTGGAATAGATACAATTTTTTTTCTGAAACAAGGCACGAATGTTCTTATTATTTCGAGGGAGTTTAGAAAAACAGATTTTTCCAACAGGTGATTCAGCCACAGAGGGGAGGGAGACAGAAGTGGGTGGAGGTCTGCCAGTATTTCTAAAAAGCATTATTGAGCCTGATGGAATGGCGTGCAAATTCTCGTGGCATAACTGGAATATTATATGTTGATAGAAACTCTCTATAAGAGAAAAGTCACCCCTCTCCGTTAAATAGCTGGCCCACCAGCAGAATCTGATTCTGTACCCAACTCTCAAAAAGAGTGACTTGTTTTTGGATGAAATATCTCTGTTATTCCAAATTAGATACCTGTGAGGTGAGAAATTGTGCTTATAAATGAGAGACCATGCTAAAAGGACCTGCTTATGGAAAGTGGACAGTTTTACAAGGAGTTTGTCCACATTGTTATTACAGTTCAAAATAAAGCTCAGACCACCAAAGCGAGACAATATATAGTGGGGAGTAAAATTCCAAATCGAGACAGGGTTTTTTAGAAAATGCTTAGCCCGATTTATCTTAAAAGTATTGTTTAGTGTATTAAAGTCCGAAAGGTTGAGCCCACCAGATTCACAATTATTCATAACAACAGAAAGATTGTGGTATTGTCAGCAAGCTGACTGATGATGATATTCCTACCCGCAATAGAAATTCCTTGTATACAACAACATGAGTTGTGAGAATTTGTGTACAGAGTAAAAACAGATAAGGTGAAATCGGGCATCCCTGATGAATGACCCGTTTCAGATTAAATCTAGGGGAAGTTCCATTTTTCAGTTTAATAGAGCTATTCCCATTAACATATAAAGTTTTAATTGCTTTGCAGAAAAAATCCCCCAAAACCAATTTTTTCTAAAGACAGAAAAATAAATTGGTGTTCTATTGTATCAAAGGCCTTATAGAAATCTAAGAAGAGGATGAAGCCATCTTCAGATATCAGGTCAGAGTAGTCAAGAATATCTAATATTATTGGAGATGTGCCTATTCCTCATAAAGCCTGACTGTGTCTCATCTATAATTGTCTCAAGAGTTACTTTAATTCTCCTGGCAAATATTAACGCCATCATTTTATAATCATTCTTTAGGAGTAGGGTAACTAATAAATAAAAGCCAAATATTCAGACGGACAAGCAAACTGCTCACATGTGGTTTGGATCACCATAGCAACACACAGGAAGAGTGACGGCGGATTCTGCTCAGAAAGACCATAGATATTGATCTGCTGATTGGTAGCCAGATAGAGCGATCGGTTCCTGTACGCAGTTAAACAGTGGGCGGGACTGAAAGGGTTACGCAAGAGAGAAAAATTTTAAATTTATACCCTAAAATCAGTTTAAATCAGTTTAAATCAGTTTAAATCAGTGGTGCTGCCATCAGAGAGAAAGTTGATGATGAGGATGAGGGGCGGAGCAGTCAGAGGACGTCAGAGGGAAAACCAGAAAACATTTTCTCCATAAAATATGATCCAGTTTCACCAAAATCAGTCACATAGTTGGTGGTGTGTGCCTTAGTGCCGTAAAGCGTTACACACTCGTCCCGACCCGCAGACCAAAGTTCCACAGTGCAAGAACAGGAGTACAGAGGAAGCATCACCCTGTTACAGTCAGTGTAACATCAGCATGATTCTGAAGCTGATTGTGAGGAGGAAAAGTTACAGAATGGGCTTTAAGTCAATAATAATAATAATAATAATAATAATGACGCTGTATTATTATCAGGCACTTGTGTTAAAGACTCTAACTGTGTCTGTTTTATAACTACTGTGACAGAGTCAGTCAGATATACTCCAGTAAAGCTCCACCTCTTCCTGTACGCAGACAGACACTGAGGACAGCACATGTGAGACATCAGAGCAGACAGCAGACAGACGGGCAGAGAGACGCTCTACCTGGACATGGATCACCTGTTGGTGCTGTTGCTGTGGAGCTCAGGTAGGACTCTGCTTTAAAGATGGTGAAATATTTGTGTTGGATGTTGGAGTAACATACGAAGGCTTCATTAGAAAAACAGATATCTCCATTTTGATTCTTGTGAGTGCAATCCAGGGATTATCAATCAAACTGCTGTTGGTTGATTCATTTCAAGAATGGCTTTAATCTGTTGTTGCAAATGAACTCTTCACACACGCACACACAGACACACACACACACACAGACACACACACACACACACACACACACACACATCAATGCAAAGTAAGACAAAAAGGAAAACACTGTAAGATCGTACACAGTAAAGTTTTAATCCTTCACATTTTCATCAAATCAAAGACAGGTTTTATTTCTATTTTTAGTCAGTTATTATTTTTTCTGCAACATCCAATCAATGTGTTTATATTCAGTCATTATCTCTCTGTGCAGTACTTTTCACTGTTCGGGGCCGAGTCCTCCACTGACTCAGACTCATGACAGGATGACAGGAATCGATCCATCATGTAATCAGATTCACAGTTTCCTGTTCACTCTGCTGCATTTAGTTACCGCTAACTGCTAATGCTAACACATTTCCTGCTGCTGCTCCTTCACAATAAAACACTTCAACTGGACAGAGAAAAGGGTGCTTTTATTGTGAAGCAGTCACAGGAAGCACTATATTTGTCATTGACATTTTAAATACAGGGCTTTTACTAGTAACAGAGTATTTGTACACTGTGGTATTAGTACTTTTACTGCAGTAAAAGATGTGAGTACTTCTTCCATCACTGCTCAACAGGAGAAAACTGATAAAGTGCAACAACTTAATGTTTCCTCAGAGTCACTTTTCCTCAGGTTTTCCTCTAATCGAAGCTTTCTGACTCTGCAGGGGTCAAAGGTCAACTTCACTAAATCATCATAACTAATAAATAAAAGCCAAATATTCAGACGGACAAGCAAACTGCTCACATGTGGTTTGGATCACCATAGCAACACACAGGAAGAGTGACGGCTCATTCTGCTCAGAAAGACCATAGATATTGATCTGCTGATTGGCAGCCAGATAGAGCGATCGGTTCCTGTACGCAGTTAAACAGTGGGCGGGACTGAAAGGGTTACGCAAGAGGGAAAAATGTTAAATTTATACCCTCAATGGGCAATGTATGTCGGGAGATACAGTCTGTAAACTGGAAAATAAAGGTCATAATTATATAATTTCAGCCTACATACATTAGAAAATAGCAATTAATTCTAAGTTCAAAACATTTATAGAGGATTGTCCATTTAAGAGTTAACTGCAGACCACACACTGTCAACATCACCTTTAATGGACTAAAACTTTATTTAACAAAGAGAACCATCAGGAAACACACACAGTTTAATTCAGTTTAAATCAGTATAAATAGTTTAAAACAGTTTAAATCAGTTTAAACTTTAAAACTCTAACTGTGTCTGTTTTATAACTACTGTGACAGAGTCAGTCAGATATACTCCAGTAAAGCTCCACCTCTTCCTGTACGCAGACAGACACTGAGGACAGCACATGTGAGACATCAGAGCAGACAGCAGACAGACGGGCAGAGAGACGCTCTACCTGGACATGGATCACCTGTTGGTGCTGTTGCTGTTGCTGTGGAGCTCAGGTAGGACTCTGCTTTAAAGATGGTGAAATATTTGTGTGTCTCTCTCTCTCTCTCTCTCTCTCACACACACACACACACACACACACACACACACACACACACAAAAAACATTAATGTATGAAAGGAAGAAAAAAAGGAAAACAGTGTAAAATTGTACACAGTAAAGTTTGAATCCTTCAGATTTTCATCAAATCAAACCCAGTTTTTAATGAACTTTTTAGTCAATGATTGTTTTTTAGTAATTATCTCTCTGCAATAATTCAGTGGTGTCAGAAGGTGTGTGTAGCTGTGTGTGCGTACTGTCACTGGGAAGTTGTTTCTGAGATATTGACGTTTGTTTTGTTTTTGTTTGTGCGTCTGTGGGGTCAAAGGTCAACTTCACTAAATCATCAGAACTAATAAATATCAGGTAATTAGTGAACACATGTCACATGTCCTGACGCTGACAGCATTAATGTGATAGTAAGAGCTCAGCGTGCTAACGGAACCACAGTCCTGTAATCTGTAATCTGTCAGCAGATTCTGATCAAATGAACATTTATCAGAGGGACAGTGTTTCACAGAAATGCACTTCAGAGAGTTTAACTGCAGGATGTCAACATCACCTTTAATGGACCCATACAAAGAAAGACAACTACTGTGTTGGTGCAATTCATTAAAGTTTGCCTATCAAAAGTGTAAACGATCGATCAACTGTCCTCTTTTCAAAATGCTGCTTCATACTGATGAGTATTTTCTGGTTTTCTCCTCAGCACTGCAGACTGAAGGAACACCCAACTCAACAGGTAAATAGAGAAATAAAAGAGAAGTAAAGAATCGTCTTTGTGTGGAGAGCAAAGATTGTGGAGTACCTGAGCAGAAGGAACAGAATAGATGAATCTGCAGATGATGATGTTGTTTTATTGTTTGAAAGTGTTTAAAAATGGATACCAAGTGTTCCAGTGTATTCAGTGTCAGTGTATTGGGAGCTGTTGGACTCACCTGCTCAGGTAGAAGAGGAGCTGCAGTTCTGATTGGTTCATTTCTGTTCTGATGAAACTCACTTTATTCTTTTACTGATGACTCTCTTGTTTCTGTTCAGAGTCTGAGGAGGTCAGGTTGGTGGGAGGAGACAGTCGCTGTGCAGGAACACTGGAGCTGAAACATAATGGAGACTGGAAACCAGTGTGGGACTTCGGCTGGACCCTGAAGGAAGCAAATGTTGTCTGTAGAAATCTGGATTGTGGTTCTGCTGTTTCTGTAGGAGAGAGAGAGGAGTCTTCAGACAGACCTGTGTGGGTGATCACCTCTAACTGTGTTCAGTCTGGATCTTCTCTGAGGGACTGTGCAAGATCAGTTTCCTCTTCCTCCATCCTGAATCACACCTGTTCAGGTAAGCCCATCAATGACATCATCAATGACATATTTAATGACAGTAATGATCCCAGCACCATTGGTAAATACCCACACTGAAACAGCAGCTGCACTTTCCTTAAAAACACTAGGGGTGTCCTGCAGGTGTCGCTGTTGAAGCATTTTAATCACAATTTGAATGATGGATTTTCTCCAAAGCAGAGAGAAACCTTAATTCATGAATGATAATTGTTTGTTTGGTAATTATTTATTTCAACCAGTTACTCTTTTTATAGTTTTATTTCCCTCTTGCCTCTCAACAATAGAGGAACAACCTCCCCTGCCTCTACGGACCAGCATCCTCTAGTGCACATGTGTGTGTTTAAGGCCAATGTGTGTAATGTTAAAATAACATTATATTATGTTGTTTGACATCTTTTTATTTGTGTCTGGTGTCTTTTCTCTCTCTATTTTATGTTCTATTATCTGTCCAGACTCTGTGAGGCTGGTGGATGGGACTAGTCTGTGCTCAGGCAGACTGGAGGTGAAGTCTGACCAGTCTAACCAGTGGTGGTCCTCAGTGTGTGAAGATGACTTTGACCAGCAGGATGCAGAGGTGGTCTGTAGGGAGCTCGGCTGTGGGGCTCCTTCAGTCCTCCAGGGGGCGCTCTATGGAGAAGTGGAGGCTCCAATGTGGACCAAAGAGTTCCAGTGTGGAGGCCATGAGTCTGCTCTCCTGGACTGTAGAAGCTCAGGCTCAGCTAGAAACACCTGCTCACCTGGAAAAGCTGTTGGACTCACCTGCTCAGGTAGAAGAGGAGCTGCAGCTCTGATTGGTTCATTTCTGTTCTGATGAAACTCACTTTATTCTTTTACTGATGACTCTCTTGTTTCTGTTCAGAGTCTGTCAGGTTGGTGGGAGGAGGCAGTCGCTGTGCAGGAACACTGGAGCTGAAACAGGGAGACTGGAGACCAGTGGGAGGCTTAGATCTGGCATCAGAGGGGGGCCGAGACTGGACCCTGAAGGAAGCAAATGTTGTCTGTAGAAATCTGGACTGTGGTTCTGCTGTTTCTGTAGGAGAGAGAAAGGAGTCTTCATACAGACCTGTGTGGTTGATCTACTCTGATTGTGTTCAGTCTGGATCTTCTCTGAGGGAGTGTGCAAGATCAGAATCCTCTTCCTCCATCCTGAAACTCACCTGTTCAGGTAAGCCCATCAGTGACATCATCAATGACATAATTAATGACAGCAATGTACCCATGCTGACACACACACACACACACACACACACACACACACACACACACACAACACACACCTGTAGTGATCCCAGTTTACCTCCTGGGCTCTGCCGAGGTCTCTTGAGCAAGGCACTGAACCCCTAACTGCTTGGAGCAGCGATTGTGTGGCAGCCTCATCACTCTGACATCTGTCCACTAATGCATGTGTCCAGGTCCTGTGTGTGCATCAGTGGCTGCTCACTCAAACATTGTGGAGGACAGGAGGAAAACCAACCCACAGCATCGTGTTATTTTACACTAGTTGGCAGATTATCTCTACTTTCTTCTGTTCAATAACAATGAAACAGTAAATCAATGGCTTCCAAGAGTTCTTAAAAACAACATCATTGTATTCACTGCTGTTGTTTCCAGATGAACCCTACAGGCCTAATGAAGCTCAGTGTAAGTTCAATCAGGAAGACCTTCTCATTATGCCTCATTCATTCACAATTCTCTCCCTCTCTTTTCTAATCAGCCATGGCCGTTTACTCTTTCAGTTAATCCAATCAGATTTAGCCACAGTCTCCTCCAGCCAATCATGTTGCTGCTGTTAAACTTTAAATCTGGTCTTTTCTCTGCTGCTTTCAGCTGTCATTTCTGTGCAAATGTGATTTGGATTCTTCAGCTCAATTCATATTCAATGTTAAGATAACGACGGAGAGAGGCTGATCAAACCACTACTGCACCACATCAAGTCTATATTTTAGCAGTGGGCCCAGTCATGGTCCTGTGTCGGTATGTTTTGTTGCCTTAAACCTTCCATCGTGTATCAATGCCAGTATACCACCAACAAACAAATCACAGCAATATGTTTTCACTTCTGAAATTTTCATCGTGCATCAATGCCAGTAGTCTACAAAACCAAATCAACACAGTCAGGTACAAGCTGTCCTCGCATACTGATCAGTTCCCAAAAAATTCCTCAATGTCTCCAATCAGCGTCCCTCGTCGCTGCCAAGCCTACATGCAGCTGGCCTCTGTGTTCAGCAGGGCTTCACAGGGCGCTCATCACCTTTCGTCTCTGTTGCAACAGCTCTCTGGTCTAATGAGGTACTGCTGGAGCAACATGGCATTCTGTACCTTTATGTGGCAAAACCATTTAAATTCAATGTTTTTTAGCCTTTATTTATTTAGGGAAGGTTCACTGAGAGGAAGCCACTGTTACACATTCATACTTGGAAGCTGCCCAGCACAAGCACAGCCACTTAGCATTTAAGATGCATTTAAAGTCGTGCATTACACCTTCACAGTGGCATCTGTTCGGTGTTAAATGAAGAGAAATGTACTTCTCAGTCAGGTTCACCTTTGGTTGTTACAGCAGCCCCAAAATATTTGACACCTTGTCAGAGGCTCTCTGCTGGATTCTTTTAAATAACTGCAACTGCTTTCGTGCTCCATCTCTGTTAGTTGACTATCAATTCAAAATCAGACCATGCATTTTTGCTCTCAAATAAACCTTTAAAATATTAGGTGTTCCACTCTCTGAGGAGAAACATCAGGCCCTGTGAGGCTATAGAGTTCTAGGCATCACTCTAGATAGCGTCCTGATGCAATTAAACGCATCAGAGAGGTAATGAAAGCACAGCAGGCAGTAGTAATTTCCAAAAGAGAACTGCTCTCCTTGCTCAGACATCTTAATTTTGCCATGTGTGTTATTCCCCAGGGAAGTTCCCTTATATCCAGGCTTCTGGACCTCTCCGATTTCTAGAGAAACTCCATGATATGGTGAGCTTGGATGAGGGCTGCAGATCCGAGCCCCAGTCCTGATCTCTTCTGTGTGATAAATGGGATGGCATCTCCTTCTTTTACAATGAGCAGCTAGAACCATCATTTGCCATTAATTCTAAAAGACGCAGTATATTAAGCAACATATTAATGAAATCGAACGCTGTGTGCCAGTTCACCCTGGGCACTTTACATTAACAGCAAGGTCTAATAGTGTGACTGTTAATGATCTACTAGATCACTAATGAACAGCTTTTCTGAGCTTGGAACAACAGGGAGCAGACATGAGGGGCAATTTAGGGAAGGGCAATAGATCCACAAGTTTTTCGGTGTTGTGTACAGAAATATGGAGACATAATTATTCAAGCATACAGTAGAAGTGGCATGATTGACCTGTATGATAACTGCCTTTCTGTTGGTTTTTGGGGGGTATTTTATTAATCAGTGGTTCGCAGACATATGGCTAAAATACTGTCATCCTTGCAGCTAATGCCTCTCTACCGCTTTAATGAATGTACCCGATTGTTGTTTCATGTCTTCTGTGGGGAAAAGACTGGTCAAGGAAACAAATCATGTTTTTGCGACAATGAGGCAACTGCCAACATCATTAACAAAGGGCGTTCTTCAGTTCCATTCATTAATAGATTTGTAAGGCGCCTCACTTGGTTATCTATGTTGGATAATTTCATCATTAGAGCAGCTCATATTCCAGGCTTGGATAACAAAATTGCTGATTTTTGTCCCGGTTTGAATTGCAGAATTTTGCCAGCTGTGCCCGGAGGCAGCCCCATCCAGCCTGACTTGCCCCCCATTCTCTCAAACCGTGTTAGACTAAACACAACCATGCAATCCTACATGCTAAGCTAAATCTACATTAAGATAATGCAGCCATCTTCCATTAAAGCCTTTGTCACAGGTATTCAGTTCCATCTGCGCTGTTTGGATCCATCCACCATCAGCCTGCTCGGGAACCCATCTGTCCGTCTTCTGCTAAATGGCCTAGAGAAAGAAAACCTCAAGGCAATGATATTCGTCTTTCTTTCACTCTTTCACTCTTTAAAAAAAATTAAAATAAATAAATAAAAACTAAACTAATCACGTACTTTAGGGACGGGCGTTTTGGTCAATACACAGATTTATTATTAGAAACTGTCTTTCTTACTGCTTTTATGGATTTCTCAGAGGTGGCGAATTCATTACATACAACTTCTTGGGGATATCTCTATCATACTCAGCTATGTTACCTCAAATTAGTGTCTGCGTAGATGTATTGGTTTATTGTGCTGCTAGCTCCTCTTACTGGCACTTCCATGTAGCTCATGGAAGGGAGGTTGCCTGGTATGGTTCTTTGGGGGTGTTGCTGGCGCTCTCTTTGTCTTAAGCTTTACCATGTAAGCACGTGGAAGGGCAGGGAGGTCCCAGAACAGTGCCCTCTTGGGAGCCAAAACGGTGCTAAAGTGCCCTCTTGGGAGCCAAAACGGTGCTAAAGTACCCTCTTGGGAGCCAAAACGGTGCTAAAGTGCCCTCTTGGGAGCCAAAACGGTGCTAAACTGCCCTCTTGGGAGCCAAAACTCGCTAAAGTGTCCTATTGGGAGGCAAAATACACTAAATTGCCCTCTTGGGTGGAGAAAACACTCAACTGCCCTCTTCTAAGTTCTATTATTAGGTAGACATGCCTATGGCATGTTTAAGGAGGAGCTACCTCACTACGTCTTGTGGGAATAGCTTTTCAAAGCTAGCCAGTAAAGTTAAAAGTTGGGTTAGCATTGCATATCAGGGTTTCCGCCAGGTTTAAGTTGACTCCCCGCCGGGCTAAGCATTTGGGATCATTTTTAAAAATGCTTTCTTGAAAATGCCTTTTAAACTTCAGCTTGCAAGTTAAGGACAGAAAGTCTTGTTAGTAGGCTAATGCTATTGAGTAGGCTAGTGGCTAATGCTAGCAGCTAGTTGAGAGGGAAAGAGACCAGTGTGATGATCAGCTAAGTAGAACAGAGCTGGGTGAGCATTATAAACTGTGAATGTAGCTTTAGTGTATATTATGATACACTTTGCAATAAAAAGAGATAATGCAGTCATCTATGCAAAGCAGATTTCCTGAAATTTTGATTTTAGATTTAAGAAGTACACTACTCACAAAAAGTTAGGGATATTCGACTTAAGGGTGAAATTTATGGAAAAGTTGATGCTACAGTGATATTATATCATGAAAGTAGGGCATTTAAGTAGAAGCATGCAATGGTAATTTCTTCATCTCATTATTTATTGAAACAAAAAGCTAACAACAGTGGTGGCTATACCACAACAAGAAATGTCACTGTCAGTAAAATGTCTTTTGTCCTTGAGCATCAATTACAGCTCGACAAGACGTCTCATGCTGTTCACAAGTGGACTTATTGCAACCTGCTGATGACACTCTGTGACACTCTAAGCTCAGTGGAAACCTCCCTCTGAGTACATCCCGATTGAAGCCTCGCACTGGCCAGGGACTGTTGATCCATTGTTAGGTGTCGTCTTGGTCTCGTGATGTTATAATGTGAACAGCATGATGAAGAGGACTGTTTAAATACAAACTGTCATTGAACCGGAAAAACAGCATGTTATGCAATAAGTACTGAGACATTGAACAGTTGGACATATGCATTCAAAAGTTTAGCGAAGGTCAAATTAAGATCACCTGGAAAGGTTATAGTGCATTTTATGTACATTCTGAAATTTCCTCCGGAAGCCGAATTTCCCTAACTTTTTGTGAGTAGTGTAGTTATCCCCTAGCATGGCAAACAGAGTCTCTTAAATACTTAGGCATCAACCTACCAAAAGATCTTACAAAACTATCAAAATACAACTATCTACTGTAGGACCTTGTCCTCGTCTTCCTCTACGAGAGACGCTTGATCCGTCTCTTAATGCAACAATCATCATATTATTTTGATTATGTTTCACCAGGAGAGTTTTCAAGGCTCTTTTCCCTTTGACCTTTTTGACCCAAGAAAGGAGGTGAGACTATGGCGCCGACAGTCTCCTGCACCGAGAGCCTGGTTCTTTTCAGATTCACAGATGGTATCTCTAGGTGTCAATTTGTTTTATCCTCTTCAACAGAACACTGACTCCTCCATAGATCAGAGCGACACTTCACACTTAGGTTCGGGAAACCGTTATTTTCTTACAAGAGATGTGTGATGATTTAAATGCCTTTTTAGTTGTGAATTCCTATGGAATGGACATGGAATGTGTTTGCATCTCCTTTGATCTAAATTGTATCACCTCCAGAGAGAAACTCCTCTGGAATCCACATCTGGCATTCTGACACCCCTTCCTCTAAAGTGTAAATTACGATGTTTTCTGTTGATAGTGGACATTCCAATCTGGGAAGCAGTAGCAACAGTTGCACGGATATAGATTTAGTTCTGATGGAGTATTATGGTAAAATTTCATCTTCTCAAAATTAACAGATTGCCATCCAGCATGAGAAGGTCGCAAATGTAATGTTTGTCTGATGTTTCTGTCTTCAGATTGGACTAAGTTACAAAATCATGTGTAAAATGCTTGAATGTGTGATGGAGCCACAGTGCCACCTTTTGGTAATGGTATAGTGTAAGGTATCTTCAAAACGGATTTTGTTTTATAATTGTGTATTGTTCCAAATGGTAAATGCCTGACACACAATTTTATAACAAGAATTAAGCTAACACTATATGAAATATGTACAATCCATTAGTGTTGCTTCATATGCATGTTTGTGACATTTTAACTAGTTCTGCTTTTATTTTTACATCAAGTAATTTTGGTTATGTTATGTTAAAACATGTAAACTATGTATTAAGTCATGGTGGGTTCTGTGGATGGTGAATTAGGATTTCGAAACTTTAAAACACGATAGAAGTAAGTTAATAAAGTTACGAATATCGAAATATCTCTAGAGGAAGTGACGCGATTAGCCTTTCCGGATACGCCTCCATACTAAAACATATATAATATAGACTCCGGTCTCATCTCCTGTTTGCCTTTTTCTCTCTTACTTTTACACTTCCAAAACTCTCTTCTTAAATCTACGTTGGATCCATTCGTTATTTACTTTTGTTCTACTTTAATTTCCGTACGTTATTTTACTTCGTTTGAGACACGTGTTGAATTTTTCCTCACGTAATAATTTGCGGTGCTGAAGTACTTTTTAGTACTTTTATTTTGAAGGCTCAAGACACGAACACAGTTAAGTCTTTTATAAGTTTGTTTTAGTTTATATATCTTGTCAAGTATTGTCTCCTGATTCACAGAAAGTGAATTTAGTTTAATTCTTGGATTTACTGACTACAGAGGATTCGCAAGGCCAGCGTTTCGTCCTACAGTTATTTTAGACCAGAAGTTGGATTAGTTCATAATCAAAGCCGAAGACCAACCACTCTGAGGAACTTTTCTTAAGACATTTATCACAAGCCAGAAGGACATCACCGTGGTTGACCGCTCAAGGAGACGTATAAACGTTTCAGCCGGACAAAGACATTATCCTCCAGACTACCTGCCTCCAACGCACTCAAAGCGCCGCGCTGGGCCTTGGACTGGAGCGCTTATTGCCACTGGTATCGGTGACGACACGTTGTTGGACCTGTGATTCTGAACAGCAGCCGAGCAGTACCAGCCGGAGGAGAAAGATCCTGAAGTCCCTCCATCTCTACAACAAAGTAGGCTGAAACCCACATACACTGCCGGGGTCCCACACACTTCCCAAGAGTTGGTGTCTGTCTGTGAGCTTTGATTCCCATAGTTTGAGCTTAGAAGAATTTTCGATGAGGGCCTCGTAGTCTTAAAATTTACTCCCGTAATATTTGAAGGTTACTGCCGTATCGCAAAATCCACCATCGCTCCTGAATCACCCAATATTAATAATGAATTTACTGTCCACATATTCTGTTATTTGTTGTTATTTGTTTACATTATCATTTCATGCTATTTACTCTTCATTAATTTAGTTAATAAACATATATAACCGTATGTCCTTGTCTGTGCAGGTTTGATTTGATGCGGGGAAATCGATGAATCGTGTAAAATAAATCACTACTTCAGAAATAAAGAGATTAAATATAGATTTTGAAATTTGATAAATGTATTTGAAATTGATTTGATTAGATCTGTGGAATAATTTCCTCCGGATTATTCCAGTAGCTAAACAACGGAGGTGGTGCCCCATTTACGAGCGTATTATTAATCCCCAGTGATTAATTACCTTTCTAATGAAAAAGTAGTGTAACCCCTACACTACCTATACATAAAAAAATAAAGGATGATATAGCGAGATGGAACTTCATCCCTCTCTTCAGCCTTAGTTCAAGAATTGACTCTATTAGAATGAATATACTGCAGAGATTTTTATATTTATTTCAAAGCCTGCCAATAGAGATTAACCAAAACCAATTTAACGAGTGGGATAAATTGTTATCTAGGTATATATGGCAAGGTAAAAGACCAAGGGTCCGTCTCAAAACTTTACAGCTAGCTAAACAAAAGGGAGGATGGGGCCTGCCCTGTTTTAGATATTATGATCTGGCAGCGCAGATGAGAGCGGTGACATGCTGGTGCAACCCGTCATATACTGCCCAATGGAAAAACATTGAGGAAAAAACGCCCTCCATCCCCGTACAGGCAATCCTAGCCGATAATAACATACAAACCCACATAAATAACATTGATAACCCATGGGTGAAATGGACCCTTAAAACATGGAAAGCTATCATAAAGGAAAATGAACCTGAGAACGATATTATAGCTCCTAAATGGTGTGCTTATGACTCAGAGTATACACCTAATAAATTGGACTCTAGATTTAAGGACTGGATAGCTAAGGGTACAACAGCCTTATGCAGTGTAATGAAAGATGGAAAATTGCTCAGTTTTGAAACGCTTAAAAGGACATATCTATTAGAAAAACAAGACTTCTATCGATATCTGCAGTTGCGGCACTATGTTGATACGAAGATAAAAAATGTAATAAAGACAAATACATGTTTGACCGAAATTGTTTACAAAAGCCTATAACTCAGAAACTGTTGATAGAATTATTTCATGCTTGTATAAGGGAATATTAAACATGAAACCACACTCAACTTTATATATCAAAATAAAATGGGAGATGGAAGGAGGGATAACTATATCCGAGGAAGAATGGACAACAATATGGAGGTATCAATGGATGTGTACCAGCTCACAGAAATGGAGGGAATTTGGTTGGAAAAACTTGATTAGGTTTTTTTATTACGCCCTGTCAGAAGTCCCACTATGACAATAACCCCCCTATCTGTTGGAGGAACTGTGGAAATCAAAGTGCAAACCATTACCATGTTTTCTGGGACTGCCCTGTCATGAAGGACTATTGGAGAGAGATACACAAGGCTCTACAAGATATCTTCAAAGTGAAATACATTTTGAGAGTAAAACTATGTTCTTTGAACACATACCTGGGGAATGGCCGAAAAGAGATAAACATTTATTTATATCTTGTTGGTGGCCTGTAAAAAGAGTATTACCAGGAAATGGTTATCACAGGAGAGCCCAACTTTAAATATATGGACATTACAATGAACGTTTACAAAATGGAGAAGATAACCGCATTTGTTAATCATAAAATGGAGAAATTTACTTCATACTGCGAAAACTGGGTCATATATGTCACCTCTCAACAAAAGAGGAGGAACAACCTGGATGTGTTTCATGTTTGTGTATTTCATTCCAATGTGTGTGTGAAATGTAAAAATAAGAATAATTTCGATAAACAGATTAATTAATTTCTTCTTCTAGTTCTATTAGATTTTCTGGATCATTGTAGAAACATATTTTTATTCTAGGTTACAGATCTTCTCAGTCTTTTCTCTCTCTCTTTTTTATGTTCTATTATCTGTCCAGACTCTGTCAGGCTGGTGGATGGGACTAGTCTGTGCTCAGGCAGACTGGAGGTGAAGTCTGACCAGTCTAACCAGTGGTGGTCCTCAGTGTGTGAAGATGACTTTGACCAGCAGGATGCAGAGGTGGTCTGTAGGGAGCTCGGCTGTGGGGCTCCTTCAGTCCTCCAGGGGGCGCTCTATGGAGAAGTGGAGGCTCCAATGTGGACCAAAGAGTTCCAGTGTGGAGGCCATGAGTCTGCTCTCCTGGACTGTAGAAGCTCAGGCTCAGCTAGAAACACCTGCTCACCTGGAAAAGCTGTTGGACTCACCTGCTCAGGTAGAAGAGGAGCTGCAGCTCTGATTGGTTCATTTCTGTTCTGATGAAACTCACTTTATTCTTTTACTGATGACTCTCTTGTTTCTGTTCAGAGTCTGTCAGGTTGGTGGGAGGAGACAGTCGCTGTGCAGGAACACTGGAGCTGAGACATAATGGAGACTGGAGACCAGTGGAGGGTCGAGGCTGGACCCTGAAGAAAGCAACTGTTGCCTGTAGAAATCTGGACTGTGGTTCTGCTGTTTCTGTAGGAGAGAGAGAGGATTCTTCATACAGACCTTTGTGGGGGATCTACTCTGATTGTGTTCAGTCTGGATCTTCTCTCAGGGAGTGTGCAAGATCAGCTTCCTCTATCGCTTCCTCCATCCTGAATCTCACCTGTTCAGGTAAGCCCATCAGTGACATCATCAATGACATAATTTATGACAGTAATGTACCCACGTTGACACACACACACACACACACACACACACACACACACACACACACAACACACACACACACACACCCCCATTAACACGCCTGTAGTGATCCCAGTTCACCTCCTGGGCTCTGCCGAGGTGTCTTGAGCAAGGCACTGAAGCCCTAACTGCTTGGAGCAGCGACTGTGTGGCAGCCTCATCACTCTGACATCTGTCCACTAATGCATGTGTCCAGGTCCTGTGTGTGCATCAGTGGCTGCTGACTCAAACATTGTGGAGGACAGGAGGAAAACCAACCCACAGCATCGTGTTATTTTACACTAGTTGGCAGATTATCTCTACTTTCTTCTGTTCAATAACAATGAAACAGTAAATCAATGGCTTCCAAGAGTTCTTAAAAACAACATCATTGTATTCATTGCTGTTGTTTCCAGATGAACCCTACAGGCCTAATGCAGAAGATAGAGTATTTATCAAGGCTGTGAGATGTAACAAGAAGCAGCCAGTGTTCAACACCTGTGAAGGAAAGTGTGCTGACTGATGATGACTACTTGCTGCTTGAATCAAAGCTGGCCCCATTTCCAATCAGCCAGACGAAGCTTACTGTACTTTCACTTCCAATATTTTATTCCCAACGATGCGTTATCACAAGTCCAGGTTCACCAGGGCTTTTTAAAGTGGTGTGTGCTTTGTATTCAGAGACAGCTGGCAGTTATCCTCAACAAAGTAGTTCAAACACAGCAGCTCTATTTCTCTGCTACAAAGGAAATATGACAGTAATGATCCCAGCACCATTGGTAAATACCCACACTGAAACAGCAGCTGCACTTTCCTTAAAAACACTAGGGGTGTCCTGCAGGTGTCGCTGTTGAAGCATTTTAATCACAATTTGAATGATGGATTTTCTCCAAAGCAGAGAGAAACCTTAATTCATGAATGATAATTGTTTGTTTGGTAATTATTTATTTCAACCAGTTACTCTTTTTATAGTTTTATTTCCCTCTTTCCTCTCAACAATAGAGGAGGACCAACCTCCCCTGCCTCTACGGACCAGCATCCTCTGGTGTATGCCTGTGTGTTTTTAAGGCCAATGTGTGTAATGTTAAATAAACATTATATTATGTCAGAATCAGAATCAGAATCGGATTTATTGCCAGGTAGGTTTTTACACATATGAGGAATACGTCTTGGTGCAGTGGTGCATAAAATATACAATCACACACAAAAAATGTACTTTTAAAATAATGGAGGAAATGGGAGTGCATTAATGTAATGTGGAAAGAAACTGTTTTTGTGGTGTGAGGTTTTGGTCCTGATGGACCACAGCCTCCTGCCAGAGGGAAGTGTTTCAAAGAGTTTGGGTCCGGGGTGGGAGGGGCCATGTGTTTCAGTCAGGATTTAGAGTTCATCATAGCACAGAGACAGCTCTGGTTAAAGTTAATAATGACCTTCTGATTGCTTCTGACAATGGACTTGTCTCTGTACTTGTATTATTAGATCTTAGTGCTGCATTTGACACCATTGACCATGATATTCTTTTACAGAGACTTGAGCATCAAATTGGCATTAAAGGAACCGCACTTAGCTGGTTTAAGTCATATTTATCAGATCGTTCGCAGTTTGTACATGTTAACGATGAATCTTCAATAAATACTACAGTTAGTCATGGAGTTCCACAAGGTTCTGTACTTGGACCAATATTATTTACTTTATATATGCTCCTTTTAGGCAACATTATTAGGAATCACTGCATTAACTTTCACTGTTATGCAGATGATACGCAGTTATACCTATCGATTAAGCCCGATGAAATTAACCAATTATCTAAACTACAAACATGTCTTAAGGACATAAAATCCTGGATGAGCTGCAATATTCTGATGTTAAACTCAGAAAAAAACGAAATTCTTGTTCTTGGCCCCAAAAACCTTAGAGACACACTGTCTAAAGATATAGTTACTCTAGATGGCATTACCTTGGCCTCTAGCACCACTGTCAGAAATCTTGGAGTTATCTTTGATCAGGATTTGTCATTTAATTCCCACATAAAGCAGACCTCCAGGACTGCCTACTTTCATTTACGTAATATTACAAAAATTAGACACATCCTATCACAGACAGATGCAGAAAAACTAATCCATGCATTTGTTACTTCAAGGCTGGATTACTGCAACTCTTTATTATCAGTTTGCCCCAATAAGTCCATTAAAACGCTCCAATTAATTCAGAACGCTGCAGCACGAGTACTTACAGGAACTAGAAAAAGAGATCACATCTCTCCTGTACTAGCTTCTCTGCATTGGCTCCCTGTAAAATGTAGAATAGAATTTAAAATCCTCCTCCTCACCTATAAAGCTCTTCATGGTCAGGCCCCTTCATATCTTAAAGAGCTTATAGTACCCTATTACCCCTCTACAACACTACGTTCTCTGAATGCTGGACTACTTGTGGTCCTATAGTATCTAAAAGTAGAACAGGAGCCAGAGCCTTCAGTTACCAAGCTCCTCTGCTGTGGAACCAGCTTCCAGTTGTGGTTCGGGAGGCAGACACCCTCACCACATTCAAGAGTAGGCTTAAGACGTTCCTCTTTGATAAAGCTTATAGTTAGGGCTGAATCAGGTGAGTCCTGAACCATCCCTTAGTTATGCTGCTATAGGCCTAGACTATCGGGGGATTTCCCATGGTGCACTGAGCTACTCTCTTCCTCTCTCTTTCTGCACTCATTCATGTCCCATTAATGCATGTTACTAACTTCCCCGGAGTTCTTGTGCTTTCTCGTCTCGCAGGTTCTTATCGATCCTGGTGGAGCCTCCTGCCATGGTCCTGCTAGATTGCCATTGCCAATACTGTTGTTGCTCTGCACCTGTCTGTCTGCCTGTCTGTCTGTCTGTCTGTCTCGCTCTCTCTCTCTCTGTCTCTCTCTCTCTCTCTCTCTCTCTCTCTCTCTCTCTCTCTCTCTCTCTCTCTCTCTCTCTCTCTCTCTCTCACCCCAACTGGTCGAGACAGATGACCACCCACCTAGAGCCGAAGGATCTGTCCTAGGTTTCTGCCTTTTAACAGGCAGTTTTTCCTTGCCCTTGTCGCCAAGTGCTTGCTCATGGTGGTACTGTTGGGTCTCTGTAATTAATGTTATAAAGAGTTCGGTCTAGACCTGCTCTATTTGAAAAGTGTCCTGAGATAACTTCTGTTATGAATTGGCGCTATACAAATAAAATTGAAAAATTGAATGTTGTTAGTC
>NW_026136707.1:29288344-29406661 GCF_905237075.1 Dicentrarchus labrax
CCCTAAAGAGCAGGGAGTCCAAAACTTCGATCAGTACGCCGTCCAACCAGGTGAGAGCATGCTAGCTGAGTTAATGCTAACCTAGCATGTGTGTAGTTACAGGCTAGCTTTCCTGCACACTGTCATGTGGTAGTTATTGTGGTCTCTGATTGGTCGACAGGGCACCCCTGCTGCCAGACTTCTTCCTGGACGACGCACCCGAGACACTGGTGAAAAAGATGGAGGAACACGGTAAATACTATAAATACAGCAAATACTATAAATACAGTAAATACATTAAATACAGCAAATACTATAAATACAGTAAATACTATGAATACAGCAAATACATTAAATACAGCAAATACTATAAATACAGCAAATACTATAAATACAGCAAATACTATAAATACAGCAAATACTATAAATACAGTAAATACATTAAATACAGCAAATACTATAAATACAGCAAATACTATAAATACAGCAAATACATTAAATACAGAAAATACTATAAATACAGTAAATACTATAAATACTGTAAATACTATAAATACAGCAAATACTGTAAATACTGTAAATATAGTAAATACTATAAATACTATAAATACTGTAAATACAGCAAATACTATAAATACTGTAAATACAGTAAATACTATAAATACAGCAAATACTATAAATACAGTAAATACTATAAATACTATAAATACTGTAAATACAGCAAATACTATAAATACTGTAAATACAGTAAATACTATAAATACAGCAAATACTATAAATACAGTAAATACTATAAATACTGTAAATACTATAAATACTGTAAATACTATAAATACTGTAAATACTATAAATACTGTAAATACTATAAATACAGCAAATACTGTAAATACTGTAAATACAGTAAATACTATAAATACTATAAATACTATAAATACAGCAAATACTGTAAATACTGTAAATACAGTAAATACTATAAATACTATAAATACTGTAAATACAGCAAATACTATAAATACAGTAAATACATTAAATACAGCAAATACTATAAATACAGCAAATACTATAAATACAGCAAATACTATAAATACAGTAAATACTATAAATACTGTAAATACTATAAATACTGTAAATACAGTAAATACTATAAATACAGCAAATACTATAAATACTGTAAATACAGTAAATACTATAAATACTATAAATACTGTAAATACAGCAAATACATTAAATACAGTAAATACATTAAATACAGCAAATACATTAAATACAGCAAATACTATAAATACAGCAAATACTATAAATACTGTAAATACATTAAATACAGCAAATACTATAAATACAGTAAATACATTAAATACTGTAAATACTATAAATACAGCAAATACTATGAATACAGCAAATACTGTAAATACAGCAAATACTATGAATACAGCAAATATTATAAATACAGTAAATACATTAAATACTGTAAATACTATAAATACAGCAAATACTATAAATACAGTAAATACTATAAATACTGTAAATACAATAAATACAGCAAATACTGTAAATACTATAAATACTGTAAATACTATAAATACTGTAAATACTATAAATACAGCAAATACTGTAAATACTGTAAATACAGTAAATACTATAAATACAGCAAATACTGTAAATACAGTAAATACTATAAATACTATAAATACTGTAAATACAGCAAATACTATAAATACTGTAAATACTATAAATACTATAAATACAGCAAATACTATAAATACTGTGAATACTATAAATACTGTAAATACAGCAAATACTATAAATACTATAAATACAGCAAATACTGTAAATACTGTAAATACTATAAATACTGTAAATACTATAAATACTGTAAATACTATAAATACAGTAAATACTATAAATACTGTAAATACTATAAATACAGCAAATACTGTAAATACTGTAAATACAGTAAATACAGCAAATACAATAAATACAGCAAATACTATAAATACAGTAAATACTATAAATACTGTAAATACTATAAATACTGTAAATACTATAAATACTGTAAATACAGTAAATACAGCAAATACTATAAATACAGTAAATACTATAAATACTGTAAATACTATAAATACAGCAAATACTGTAAATACTGTAAATACAGTAAATACAGCATATACAATAAATACAGCAAATACTATAAATACAGCAAATACTATAAATACAGTAAATACTATAAATACTATAAATACTATAAATACAGCAAATACTGTAAATACTGTAAATACAGCAAATACTATAAATACAGCAAATACTATAAATACTGTAAATACAGTAAATACTATAAATACAGTAAATACTATAAATACTATAAATACTGTAAATACAGCAAATACTATAAATACTGTAAATACTATAAATACTATAAATACAGCAAATACTATAAATACTGTAAATACTATAAATACTGTAAATACAGCAAATACTATAAATACTATAAATACAGCAAATACTGTAAATACAGTAAATACTGTAAATACAGTAAATACAGCAAATACTGTAAATACAGTAAATACAGCAAATACTGTAAATACAGTAAATACTATAAATACTATAAATACTGTGAATACAGCAAATACTATAAATACTGTAAATACAGCAAATACTATAAATACTGTAAATACTATAAATACAGCAAATACTATAAATACAGTAAATACTATAAATACTGTAAATACTATAAATACAGCAAATACTGTAAATACAGTAAATACAGCAAATACTATAAATACAGCAAATACTATAAATACAGTAAATACTATAAATACAGTAAATACTATAAATACTGTAAATACTATAAATACTGTAAATACTATAAATACAGCAAATACTGTAAATACAGCAAATACTGTAAATACAGCAAATACTGTAAATACTGTAAATACAGCAAATACTATAAATACAGCAAATACTATAAATACTGTAAATACAGTAAATACTATAAATACTATAAATACTGTAAATACAGCAAATACTATAAATACTGTAAATACTATAAATACAGCAAATACTATAAATACTGTAAATACTATAAATACTGTAAATACAGCAAATACTGTAAATACAGTAAATACTATAAATACTATAAATACTGTAAATACAGCAAATACTATAAATACTGTAAATACAGCAAATACTATAAATACTGTAAATATAGTAAATACTGTAAATACAGTAAATATAGTAATTACTATAAATACTATAAATACTGTAAATACTATAAATACAGTAAATATAGTAAATACTATAAATACTATAAATACTGTAAATACTATAAATACTGTAAATACAGTAAATACTGTAAATACAGTAAATACTATAAATACTGTAAATACAGCAAATACTATAAATACTGTAAATACTATAAATACAGCAAATACTATAAATACTGTAAATACTATAAATACTATAAATACAGCAAATACTATAAATACAGGAAATACTATAAATACTGTAAATACTATAAATACTGTAAATACTGTAAATATAGTAAATACTGTAAATACAGCAAATACTATAAATACAGTAAATATAGTAAGTACTGTAAATACAGCAAATACTATAAATACTATAAATACAGTAAATATAGTAAATACTGTAAATACAGCAAATACTATAAATACAGTAAATATAGTAAGTACTGTAAATACAGCAAATACTATAAATACTATAAATACATGAATATAGTAAATACTGTAAATACAGCAAATACTATAAATACAGTAAATATAGTAAGTACTGTAAATACAGCAAATACTATAAATACTGTAAATACTATAAATACAGCAAATACTATAAATACAGCAAATACTATAAATACTGTAAATACTATAAATACTGTAAATACAGCAAAGACTATAAATACTGTAAATACAGCAAATACTGTAAATACAGTAAATACTATAAATACTATAAATACAGCAAATACTATAAATACTGTAAATACAGTAAATACTATAAATACTATAAATACAGCAAATACTATAAATACTGTAAATACAGCAAATACTATAAATACTATAAATACAGCAAATACTATAAATACTGTAAATATAGTAAATACTGTAAATACAGTAAATATAGTAAATACTATAAATACTGTAAATACAGTAAATACTATAAATACTATAAATACTGTAAATACAGCAAATACTATAAATACTGTAAATATAGCAAATACTGTAAATACAGTAAATATAGTAAGTACTGTAAATACAGCAAATACTATAAATACTATAAATACAGTAAATATAGTAAATACAGTAAATACAGTAAATATAGTAAATACTATAAATACAGTAAATATAGTAAATATTATAAATATAGTAAATATTATAAATACAGTAAATATAGTAAGTACTATAAATACAGTAAATATAGTAAATATTATAAATACATGAAATATAGTAAATACTATAAATATAGTAAATACTATAAATACAGTAAATATAGTAAATATTATAAATACAGTAAACATAGTAAGTACTACAAATACAGTAAATATAGTAAATATTATAAATACATTAAATATAGTAAATACTATAAATACAGTAAATATGGTAAATATTATAAATACATTAAATATTGTAAATACTATAAATACAGTAAATACTATAAATACAGTAAATAAATATAGTAAATACTATAAATACAGTAAATATAGTAAATACTATAAATACAGTAAATACTATAAATACAGTAAATACTATAAATACTATAAATACAGTAAATACTATAAATATTATAAATACAGTAAATACAGTAAATACAGTAAATACTATAAATACAGTAAATACTATAAATACAGTAAATACAGTAAATACAGTAAATATAGTAAATACTATAAATACAGTAAATATAGTAAGTACTATAAATACAGTAAATACTATAAATACTATAAATACAGTAAATACTATAAATACAGTAAATACTATAAATACAGTAAATACTATAAATACTATAAATACAGTTAATATTATAAATACAGTAAATACAGTAAATACAGTAAATATAGTAAATACTATAAATACAGTAAATATAGTAAGTACTATAAATACAGTAAATACTATAAATACAATAAATACAGTAAATACAATAAATACAGTAAATACTATAAATACAGTAAATACTATAAATACAGTAAATACTATAAATACTATAAATACAGTAAATATTATAAATACAGTAAATATTATAAATACTGTAAATATAGTAAATACTATAAATACTATAAATACAGTAAATATTATAAATACAGTAAATACAGTAAATATAGTAAATACTATAAATACATTAAATATTGTAAATACTATAAATACAGTAAACATAGTAAATACTATAAATACAGTAAAAATAGTAAATATTATAAATACAGTAAATATTGTAAATACTATAACTACAGTAAATATAGTAAATATTATAAATACTGTAAATATAGTAAATACTATAAATACTGTAAATATAGTAAATACTGTAAATACAGTAAATATAGTAAATACTATAAATACAGCAAATACTATAAATACTGTAAATACTATAAATACTGTAAATACAGTAAATACTATAAATACTGTAAATACAGCAAATACTATAAATACAGTAAACATAGTAAATACTATAAATACAGTAAACATAGTAAATATTATAAATACAGTAAATATTGTAAATACTATAAATACTACAGATATTACAAACACAGTTTCTAAAGTAGGATAATGAAATATATCTATAATTACATTATAATAAACAGCACACTGACCTCATTGTGCCTTTAAGCGTCACTGTGGCGCCCCCTGATGTCTCATAAAGACAAACCAGTCAAATTACCTGTTTTTTTTTTCTCCACGTTGCTAGGGGCGACCCCAGCCTTCAAACCACCGCCTCCCTCCAGTGGACCAATAGAAAGCACGTTTGACGCCATCAGAGGAGTCATCAACGAAGACGTCGTCAAGACAACACAGGGCATTTATCAGTTCGACCTATCAGGTAACAGTAAAGTTAGATTGTGTCCATATAAGGAGATTCTGTGGGCGTGGCAACAACATGAACGTCTTTATGTCCATATAAGGAGATCACAAAGGCGTTTGGTTCCTGGACTTGAAGAGCGGCGCCGGCAGCGCGGGGCCGGGCCAGCCCGTCAAAGCCGACGTCATCATGGCGATGGACTCGAGCGACTTCAGCAAGATGTTTGCAGGTGAGCCGTCACCACGGTAACGCTGGTGTAAAACACAGCCATAGCGATGGATTTAGCGGCGTTGTTTCCGTGGTAACAGCTGTGTGTTGGCGTCCTCAGGGGAGCTGAAGCCGACGATGGCCTTCATGTCGGGGAAGCTGCGGATCAAAGGCGACATGACGCTCGCCCTCAAACTGGAGAAACTGATGACCCGCATGAGCAAGGCCAAACTGTGAGACTGAAGCCCCGCCCCCAGACCCACTCAGGCCCCGCCCACCCGCTGTACATGTTGCCTTAATAAAATAATAATGAAATAATAACATTTTAATAAAACCTTAATAAAAAACTGAAAACGTTGTGGTTTCATTCAGAGAACTCTGTTTATATCTCTGATATTATTATACTGAGGACATTCAGCACACAGACCATTATTAACATTAGAATTAATGTTAATATTCATATATAAATATATATGTATATTTTTATATATATATATATTTATATATATATCTATATATAAATATATATGTATATTTTTATATATATATATATTTATATATATATCTATATATTTATATATAGATATATATAGATGTGTGTGTTGCAGCCAGTCACTCCACCATCTCTCCCTGTTGCGTGTCAACAAGTGTGAAGTGTGTATTTCAGCCTGTGTGTGTGGATCAATAAACTGTCTTATGTGTAAAAGCTGGTGTCACATTTTACACATCAAACAATAAAAACTGTTTAAGTAAAAACCCTCCTGTTTTCTTCTTCTGTGATCTCTTAGTAAAAGGGGGCATTTAATTATCATATTAATATTAATATATATATTATTATTAATATCTATATAAGGACCGTGCATGCCTATAAGTAAGAATACCTGTCAGATAAATGGGAGTGTGATAAATATTCAAGTTCCTCAAAACTAAAACGTTTAGTTTCCTTTATTATAATTATAAAATAATATACTATTATTATTATTATTATTATTATTATTATTATTAGAGTTATGAAGTATCAGAGTATCAGTATCTGTATAAATCTACAAATATCAGTATCTGCTGTCGGACACCATAAAACAATGAGCATGAGTGATTCACTCAGTCTCTCAAACACACCTGCGAGTGCAGCTGCTGAACTTCCGGTTCTCGTTATCCAATCAGAGGCCGGATCCAGGTGTACGGAGGGCTTTTAGTCGCAGCTGTGGCGGCTCCGGCCGTCAGCTTCCAGCCGCTCTTCGGTCGTTCCCCTCGGCAGAGAACAGTGGAGCATGTCGGCGGTTCTCGGACGGATGATGATGATGATGGTCTGGGTTTGGATCAGTCTGCTGACTCTAGCCCGGTTCAACACGGCACAGGACCAGCACCGGGACGCCGAGCTCACGGCGCTGCTGGAGGAGACCGGGAGCGGCGGAAGACTTTCTCCGGTGCCAGTGTGGAAGTTCCTGAACGGTAAAAAGATCCACCTGTGATCAATAAAGGAAGTTAAATCCAACATGGAGTTCAGAGTTTGTCCTGATGAAGTGAATGAAGTGATTTAAATAGTTTCACACTCACTTTGTTTTTACTAACTGCTAATTAAACCCTGAAATATAATTAAATAAATGTAACCTTCCTCAACCAGCAGACATAATAAATGTAATTATAATTAAACTGCTGTTAATATTTACATTTATTGTATCATTAATGAAAAAAATCAACTTTTGTTAAAAAATGTCTCTTAGCTTCTCTGAGCCACTAGCTTAGTCCAGCTACGGCCACGCCCCCTGTGGTTCTCTCTGCTGCCTTTAGTGGGCGCTAGCTATCAGAACTGAAGTTGAACTGGATTCCTTCCCATCATGCATCAGCAGTAACTCTTTCTGTTTCAGAGCGCCGTGACGGTGGTGAGGCGTCAGATTTCGGCCGGGTGCAGTATCTCTGCAGCGGCAGCTCGCTGTCTGTTCGCTTCTCGCTCATTCGACACACTGATCTGCGCCTGGCAGGTGAGTTTGATTCGTCCACCAGCTGCAGAGATTTTACACACTTGGATTGCCAGAATGAAATATAGAAGTTTAGTTTACTGACTGATTCAGTCTCATTATATAATGTCACACCAGGAGCATCAGCAAGCTTTAGCTCAAACTATAAAACGTTAAAAAGGTTCAAATGAAACCTATTAAACTCTTTACACCGGCACACTGCAGTGGGGGCGGAGCTACAGAAATCTTCATGTGCTTTAATCAGTCACATTTAATGTTTACTGAAGCTGCCAAATTAAGATTAGCGCATGGTGTTGATTCATGTTTCTAATAAATTTTCCCCACTCAGCGATACACCCGCTGAGGAACCAACTCTGGTTATTGGCAGCTCCATAGTCAGAAACGTGAAGTTAGCGAAGCCAGCGGCCATAGTTAAATGTATCCCTGGGGCCAGAGCGGGCGACATTGAATCAAATTTAAAACTGCTGGCTAAAGATAAACATAAATACAGTAAGATTGTTATCCACGTCGGCGGTAACGACACCCGTTTACACCAATCGGAGGTCACTAAGATTAATGTGGAGTCGGTGTGTAACTATGCTAAGACAATGTCGGACACCGTAGTTTTCTCTGGACCCCTGCCCAATGTGACCAGTGATGACATGTATAGCCGCATGTCGTCATTCCACCGCTGGCTGTCGAGGTGGTGTCCAGCAAACGATGTGGGCTTCATTGATAACTGGAAGCCTTTTTGGGGAAAACCTGGTCTGATTAGGAGAGACGGCATCCATCCCACTTTGGATGGAGCGGCTCTCTTATCTAGAAATATGGCAAAGTTTATTTCTAAAACCTGACAGTCCAGAGTTAGGACCAGGAAGCAGAGCTGCTGTCTTACACACTTCTCTGCTCTTTCTTTAGAACAGTCACCCACCCAAAACCCCATAGAGACTGTGTCTGTCCCCCGACCACCAAAATTATTTAAAGAAATAAAAACAAGAGGAGTTCAACATAAAAACCTAATAAAAATTAAAACCAACTCCTCAGTAGCACAAAATAAGAGAATGAAATGTGGACTGTTAAATATCAGGTCTCTGTCCTCTAAAGCTGTTTTAGTGAATGAATTAATATCAGATTATGATATTGATTTACTTTGTCTTACTGAGACCTGGTTGTCCCACGAGGAGTATGTTAGCCTAAATGAATCCACCCCCCAGTCATATTAATACTCTCATTCCTCGAGGCACAGGCCGAGGAGGTGGAGTGGCAGCCATATATGATTCGAGCGTTTTAATGGACCCTAAACCTAAACTAAATTATAATTCATTTGAAAGCCTTGTTCTTAGTCTTTCTCACCCAAACTGGAAAACACTGCAGCCAGTTCTATTTGTTATAGTGTACCGCGCTCCTGGACCGTACTCTGATTTTATATCTGAATTCTCAGAGTTTCTATCAAGTATAGTCCTTAAATCAGATAAAGTAATTATTGTAGGTGATTTTAATATTCATGTGAATGTTAACAATGACAGCCTTAGTAATGCATTTATATCATTAATAGACTCAATTGGCTTCTGTCAGAGTGTAAATAAACCAACTCATTGTTTTAATCACACTCTTGACCTTGTTCTATCATATGGCATTGATATTGAACATTTTATAGTCTTCCCACATAATCCTTTCCTATCTGACCATTATTTAATAACTTTTGAATTCATACTATTAGATTATAAGCCATTAGGCAAAACTTCTGTCGTGGAAATTCTTCCCAAAGTTGAGAGGTGCTAAGTCTCTGAAGAACTTTCAAGCCGGTGTGATAATCAAGTCACTTTACTTCATGCTGCATGGAGAGAAGGTCACGTCATGGATGTTCTCTCCCGACTTCCAAAATGCTCTCCCTTATATACATTTCAGTGCATCTCATTACATCACAAACAATGAAACCCCCTGTGTGTCTTGCAAATGTTACTCCTGTAAATCCAGGTCTCTCTCACCAAATGGTCCTTTGATGTGTGACTTCCCCCTGGCTCTTCCTATCATAAACTCAACCTTTTGACCAGGGGCACATCTATTTTATTACCCCCAAATCCTGTTTCTCTCCCACACTTCCTACAGCAGATGTCTATCTGACAGTGCTGTAGCTAAATTTAAGGAGGAGATTCCTTCAGTGTTTAATTCAATGCCATGTCTGAATTTAAGAGTCCTATAACGACTTTAGTCCCTCTGAAATTGATAATCTTGTCGATAGTGCTACAGGCTCACTACGATCAACATTAGACTCTATCGCTCCTATAAAAAGGAAATTATTAAACCATAGGAGACTAGCACCTTGGTATAACCACCAAACCCGCCAGTTAAAACAAATAGCTAGACAATCTGAAAGGAAATGGCGCTCTTCCAAATTATCAGAATATCGCTCAAATTGGCAAGATAATCTTAAAACCTATAGAAAGGCCCTCCGTATTGCCAGAGGAGCCTATTACTCAGCACTAATAGAAGAAAATAAGAACAACCCTAGGTTCCTCTTCAGCACTGTATCACCAGGCTGACAGAGAGTCACAGCTCTATCGAGCCACATATCCCCATAAACTTAAGTAGCAATGACTTCATGAGCTTCTTCTATAATAAAATTATTACTATTAGAGAGAAAATTAATCACCAACTGCCATCAACAGTTATCAGTGGCTCTCCAAGTTCAGGGACTTCTGTCAATGTAAACTTAGATGTATATTTAGACTGTTTTTCTGCTATCGATCTTCATCAGTTAACTTCAATCATTTCTTCATCGAAGCCATCAACCTGTCTATTTAACAGGCAGTGTTTCCTTGCCCTTGTCTCAAAGGTCTTGCTCATGGTGGTACTGTTGGGTCTCTGTAAATGTTATAAAGAGTTCGGTCTAGACCTGCTCTATTTGAAAAGTGTCCTGAGATAACTTCTGTTCTGAATTGGCGCTATACAAATAAAATTGAATTAAGTTTTCTAAGACTTTTTTTTTTTTACTTCCAGTAAAAGCAGGGTCCCCAATAGAAGCCTGTCTCCATTAAAAGCTGGCTGTGGCTCCACGTTCTGACAAAACAAGTTTAACATTTATTCAGATGCTGCAAACAAGAGAGCAGATTGTAAAGTCTGTACAGTCCGTTCCTCCATTATTTATTCAGGGTCCACCCATCAGAACAAAGTGTTTCATTAAATAAATCTGAGTTGTGAATATGATGTCTGTTTGCCTTTAATCAGCTGAATATAACAATCATTGTGTTCGGTACCTTTTAGAATGACATTTTTTTTATCTACAGAGGAAGCAGGTCCTCTTCCGGTGGAGTCCGCCATGTTTGTACAGTAGCCCAGAGTGGACAAAAACACTGGATCTAGAGCGACTTTCATGTTTTTCACAAGTTCTGCAAACAGTTTCTCTTCCACAGCCCGATCTCATTCCCAGGTTATCAAACGCTCTAAATCCCACACTGGTCCTTTTAGGTTAATCCTAATTAATGGGTGATGGGTTACTATCTTTTATTTTGTCCTATCGTCTTTCCACAGACGGGAGGAGGTTGTTGACAGATGGATGTCAAGGTTCTGTTCGTAACCTCGGGCCGTGGATGCTGCTGACGCTGCCTTATACCAGCTGCCACTTGGCATTATGGGTAGGAACATTTAAAAAAAAAAAATAAATAAAAATAAATAGATATATAGAGATATAGATATATATATATATAGATATATATAGATATATATATATATCTATCTATATCTATCTATATATATCTATCTATATCTATCTATATATATCTATCTATATATATCTATATCTATCTATCTATATCTATCTCTATCTATATATATCTATCTATATCCTATATATATCTATATATATCTATATATATCTATATCTATCTATCTATATCATATCTATCTATATATATCTATATCTATCTATATATATCTATATCTATCTATATATATCTATATCTATCTATATATATCTATATATATAGAGATATCTATCTATATCTATCTATATCTATCTATATATATAGAGATATCTATATATCTATCTATATCTATCTATATATATAGAGATATCTATATATCTATCTATATCTATCTATAGATATATATTAGATTATCTATCTGATTTTCATTATCACCCTAAATACCAAATGTTCATAATTTCTACTCCCCTTTTTTAATTTTGATTTAGCGATAAACTGTCTGATTACTTTGCTTCTGATATAGTCTGCTTAAAGATAAGAGCTAGAATGAGTTAAATATTGACTTTTCCCCCTGGTGACGGTTGTGTTTTTTCACTCTCCAGGTTTCAAATGGAACCTGGTTTCGTCAGCTGAGACTTCGTTACTTTGACCATCTGCTGCAGGCAAACGTAACTGGTCTGGCCACCTGTGAGAATCCTGCAACATCCCTGCAACTGATGCCACCGTTGGTGACTTGCAGAACAACAGATGTCACTGTGAAACTGCCTCTTGGAACGTCGGGCGCCCGTGGTGGTGGTCGCCGTGGGGGTCGTCGTCGGGGCATCAGACGTGTCAGCCAGTGGTGGGGCGCCCGTGGTGGTGGTCGTCGTCGTGGGCGCCCGTGGTGCTGCTGGTGGTGGTCGTCGTCGCCGGGCGCCCGTGGTGCTGCTGGTGGTCGTCGTCGGGGCGCAAGTGGTGGTGGTGGTCGTCGTCCGTCGCGCAAGTGGTGGTGGTGCTGGTACTGGTGGTAGTCGTCGGGGCACCAGGGGTGTCGATTCCGGTATACGGCCCTTCAGAAATTTCATCAAATCCCCACAACTCAAAGATTTCTGTGTCAGCATCAGTCACTTCGTCATTCCGGAACCCACTGGGCTCCGTCGGTTCCTGGATGACGGGCTCCACTAGAACTTGCTCAAAGTCCCAAAGCTCCCACAGGTTGGGGTTTTGGAGAGCTCTTGGGTGTCGATCCCGCCTAGTTTGTGTTGCTGCAGTGGAACAAGCTGCCAGCATCGTGGATGTTTTCCCAGCAGAGTCTAAATAAATCACTTCAAAGATTGAATCCCAGGGCACCCGGGGGGCACCCAGCGCACCCGGGGCACCCGGGACACCCGGGACACGGACGCCCCGGAGCGCCTACAACGGGCGCCCTGCTGACTACCACCACCATGGGTGGCCCCCAGCGCCCCAGGCGTCCCGATGACGACCACCACCACGGGCGCCCCACCACTGCCTGACACGTCTGACCCACCCATTCACCCCCTCACGTGTGTGTGTGTGTGTGTGTGTGTGTGTGTGTGTGTGTGTGTGATAATAAACCAAAGCATTACTAAATCCGTCTATTCCCTTTTTTCCTAACTTGTAAAGATTTGTTTGACTTGAGACTATTGAGATGCGCCTGTAGATTTAAATTAGAATATCATGGTAAAGTTCATTTCTTTCAGTAGTCAAATTCAAAAAGGGAAACTCGTATAGATTCATTACACACAGTGAAACATTTCAGGCCTTTATTTCTTTTAATTTTGACTATGGCTTACAGCTAACAAACCCAAAATTCAGTATCTCAGAAAATTTTAATATTAGTACTAGTTCAATATTGTTGACTCACAATGTTACACTCTAATCAGTTAATTAAGTCAACACCTGCAAAGGTTTCCTGAGCCTTTAAATGGTCTGGTTCAGTAGGTTACACAATCATGGGGAAGACTGCTGGCTTGACGGTTGTCCAGAAGACAGTCATTGCCACCCACAAGGAGGGAAAGCCACAGAAGGTCATTGCTAAAGAAGCTTGCTGTTCAGAGTGCTGTATCCAAGCATATTCATAGAAAGTTGAGTGGCAGGAAAAAGTGTGGTAGAAAAAGGTACACAAGCAGCAGGGATAACCGCAGCCTTGAGAGGATTGTGAAGCAACGACCATTCAATAATTTGGGTGAGATTCACAAGGAGTAGACTGAGGCTGAGTCAGTGCATCAACAGCCACCACACACAGATGTATCCAGGACATGGGCTACAACTGTCAGAAGCGTCTTACCTGGGCTAAGGAGAAAAAGGACTGGACTGTTGCTCAGTGGTCCAAAGTCCCCTTTTCAGATGAAAGTGAAGTTTGCATTTCATTTGGGAATCGAGGTCTTCCTCCAAAGTCTGGAGGAAGAGTGGAAAGGCACAGAATCCAAGTTGCTTTTAGTCCAGTGTGAAGTTTCCACAGTCAGTGATGATTTGGGGATCTGCTGGTGTTGGTCCCCTGTGTTTTATCAAGTCCAAAGTCAACGCAGCCAAATGTCTACCAGGACATTTTGGAGCACTTCATGCTTCCTTCTGCTGACAGGCTTTATGGAGATGCTGATTTCATTTCCCAGCAGGACTTGGCACCTGCCCACTCTGCCAAAGGTACCAATACCTGGTTTAATGACCATGGTTTTACTGTGCTTGATTGGCCAGCAATCTCACCTGACCTGAACCCCATAGAGCATCTATGGGCTATTGTCAAGAGGAAGGTGAGAGACACCAGACCCAACAATGCAGACGAACTGAAGGCCGCTATCAAAGCAACCTGGACTTCCATAACACCTCGGCAGTGCCACAGGCTGATTGCCTCCATGCCACGCTGCATTGATGCAATAATTCATGGAAGATTAGCCCCGACCAAGTATTGAGTGCATATATGAACATACTTTTGAATAAGCAGACATTTCTGTGTTAAAATGTATTGGTCTTATGAAATATTCTAATTTTCTAAGATACTGAATTTTGGGTTTGTTAGCTGTAAGCCACAATCATAAAACTTGAAAGAAATAAAGACTTGAAATATTTCACTGTGTGTAATGAATCTATATAATGAGTTTCACTTTTTGAATTGAATTTCTGAAATAAATGAACTTTGTCATGATATTCTAATTTATTGAAATGCACCTGTACATTCATTAATTTCTGATAATTAATCAGACATATTGTGACAGAAACTTTTATTTTATTGTGTAATCTGCTATAGTGATTTAACTCCTAGCTTTAAACTGGAAACTGGAACCCATGTTTTAGGACGTCTATCAGTAGAAAACGGCATCAACAGGATTCTCTTATTGTAAGGTAGAAAATGTCCATAATGGGCTTTTAAAAAGAACTTGAACAACATAAAACCAACTGAATAAGTTTGATATTCAGTATCTTTTGATGGTGAAGCATTTTTAAACCTTCCTGTCCAATGAGAGCGCTCCAAACTAATCTCTGCCTAAAGGAATATAAACAGTTCCCACAACATCAGGGGTTGCTCCTCTGTTTAAAGTGGATAAACAAAGTTATAATGCATTGAAATACAACTGTGTGCTTCAGAGTTGTATCTGAACGTCAGTGAATAATGGTCGAGTAAGGTCCGATCACAGACTCAAACTGCCTAGCTTAGCAATTCAGACTAATCTTTAGCTAAATGACATTATATAGAACAACCTTCCTCCTCCCATGTGCTCCGCTACATCAGGCGGATAGAAGTGATGGATGCCTCCTGAAAGATTAAGATTTAATAGGAGCCATTAATTAATAATTGTATTATATTAGGTTAGTGATGGTTCATATTTCTTGGTGAATGTGATGAGTTGGTGTTTCTGATATATTTTCATTATTTTGTCTGTGTGACTGAATGCTGAGTCACATGGATGTGAGCGGAGCCACTGAGCACCTGTCCACCTGTGAGTGTGATGAGTTTATTCACTGTGAATAATTATGAGTTCACGCTCCTTACTCTAGTTTGTATCTTATAAAATTATTAAATGCATTATTTCCTATCTAAGATCACAAATCTACGTTCTGATCTGTGACTTCAGGTTTCACCCACGACCAGGACACATTGTGTTACTTTGTTTTTAAATGTTTGTCTCCTTCAGTTGAAAATGACCAAAGACAAGCAATCGTGACGTTGTGCCAGCCTATTTCCTGCCTAGCAACGAGGAGCCAATCGTGACTAGTGAGAGGAATCAACCAATCAGGAGCAGCAGCTCTCTGGTTGTCCTGTTTTCGTGTTGCTTCGAGCTAATTTTAATTAAATTAAACTAACATGAACTTTTAGTGGGTTTATCTGGATGTCTTAAGGGTCTGAACCACTGACGGTGTAGTATATAGTGCCGTGCACTTATACTGTCACGATGATGTTAGTGAAGTGTAGGCGGAGGGATACTAGGTTGTGATGTGTCTAGTTCCCGGGCTACCGGAGTGAGTGTAATGCAGGCAACGTGTGGGCAATAAAGCGACACTGTTGGAGTTAAAGACAAGCCTACGGATGTCCATTATGTATGTCGAGTCACCCGGCCATGAAGAACTATAACATGGTGTCAGAAGTTGGTCCAGTTCGTCAGTTTGCCGAAGTCGAAAAACACCAGAGTTTTGCTAGCTAAAAGTTGTGCTAGTGGTAGCGTCCCTAAAAAAGTAGACGCACGGAGACCTGCAACGACAGGAGACGGTATGATGGAGCAGTTCAAACTACCATCGCCACTGGTGTTGACAGGCAACTTGGGAGAAAACTGGAGAAGATGGGAACAGCGCTTCCAAATCTACATGACCGCGAGTGGTGCAGAGGGTAAGGATGAAAAGATCAAAGTTTCCATCTTACTGCACGCACTAGGAGAGGAGGCTCTCGAAGTGTATAACACACTTAACCTTCCAGAAGAAAAGACTGTGAAAGATGTTCTCACAGCTTTTGAAGCATATTGTCTGCCCAAGAAGAATACAGTGTTTGAAAGGCACCAATTTTGGGCGCACCCTATGACAGCCTCTGTCTCCATTGATAAATATGTGACGGAGCTCAGACAAAAAGTAAGGACTGTGAATTTGGCGCCTCGGAAAACGACATGATCAGAGACAAGATTGTGTTCAGTATGAATGACCAGCGTCTTAAAGAGAGACTTTTAAGAGAGCCAAATCTTACATTAGAAAAGGCCATAGACACTTGCCGTGCTGCTGAGATCGCCAGAGCTCAAATAGAAGCAATGAGCGCAGCCACTCAAGAGAGATCTGTACATACAGTGCATAAGAAAAAACAGGACAGTCAACCACGCAATAAAGGACCAAAGCAACCTTTTCAACACACACAAAGCAGTGGACATGTAAACACATGCAGAAAATGTGGAAAATCACACCAGCCCAAACAATGCCCAGCATATGGAGTTTCCTGCCACAAGTGTGGTAAACAGAACCACTATGCAAAGATGTGTGGGTCAGGTAAAGCACAGCATAGAAGGACAGTGCATGATATCAGTCCAGAAATTGACACTCTGTTTATTGGAACAGTGAACATTGACCAGCTCGACTCCAGCCTTGACAAGTCCTGGTACTCTGAAGTACAGGTTGACAACATGTCCGTAAGGTTCAAATTGGATACAGGAGCAGAGGCCAATGTCCTACCACTGAGGATGTTTAAGTCCATGAAAAGGAAGGCCAGACGGGAAAGGAGAGCACACCTGCAACTACAGCCCACAAAAACAGTGCTGGTGGCTTATGGAGGGATGAGGCTGAGGCCAGAGGGGTTACTCACACTCAAGTGCTCTACACCCAAAGCTCATGCAAGTCTGCCGTTTTACATATCGAGACACTCATCCACACCTATCCTAGGGGGAGATGCTTGTGTAGACTTGCACCTGGTAAAAAGGCTGGACATCGACAAACTGGATGTGAAACATCCAACTACGAAGGAGGAGCTGATAGCTCCACACCCAACAGTCTTTGAAGGTCTGGGGGAGTTTGCCGGAGAATATCACATCCACACAAACCCCAAGGCTACGCCAGTCATACATGGCTGCAGAAAAATACCACTGGCCATGATGGATAAACTCAGAGACACTCTTGATGACCTGTTACAAGCAGATGTGATTGCACAGGTGACGGAGCCAACACCATGGGTAACTAGCCTTGTAATCACAGAAAAGAAAGATAAGAAGAAATTGAGGGTTTGCTTGGACCCCACTGATTTAAACAAAGCAATACTAAGACAGCACTACTCCATCCGCACAACAGATGAAGTTTTGTGCAAACTTGCTGGTAAGAAGATATTCACAGTGCTGGATGAGAAGGACGGCTACTGGCAAGTAAAGCTTGACAAGGAGTCATCGCTGCTGTGCACATTTAACACACCGTGGGGAAGATATAGGTTCAAACGTTTGCCATTTGGAATCAAGTCAGCAAGCGAGGTTTTTCAGCAGCGCAATTGTGAAGCGTTCGGTGACATACAAGGAGTACACATCATAGCTGACGATATGATCATCGCGGCAGCTACAGAAAAAGAACATGATGAGATAATACAGAAAGTGATGACCAGAGCAAAAGAAGCAAATGTGAAATTCAACAAAGAGAAAATACAGTACAAGGTGAGCAGCGTCAACTACATGGGCCACGTCGTCACTTCAGAGGGTGTGAAAGCAGACGAGGCAAAAGTTAAAGCCATAGCTGAGATGCCTCCACCCACTGACAAAGCAGGACTACAGAGGATGCTAGGCATGACAAAATACCTGGCGCAGTACATCCCAGGCAAGGCCACCATAACAGCGCCGCTAAGACAGCTGCTCAGGAAGGACAATATGTGGCAGTGGCAACACGAACATGACGAAGCAGTCAAAAAACTGAAAGATGCTCTCACAAATGCTCCTGTGCTCAGATTCTTTGATCCACAGAAACAGCTCATCATACAGGCTGATACGTCTAAGGACGGCCTAGGAGCATGCCAAGTACGGCCGCCTCGGTGTGTTGGTGCGCTTTGTTTTTTCTTGCTTTGTGTGTTAATTCAGTTTTCGGCTGTGATACCCGGGGCTCTTTCACTAAAGAAGAGCTCATGAACATCAGGGGAACAACTCCAGCTGATCTCTTTCCCACTTTTCTTATTTCTTCCGTGGAATTATTGGACATTGTGGTCAAAAGTGCGCTCACCTTTGCTCACGCAGTGAAACGCAGGAGGAGAGGGAGACGTGCCGGTGCGCTTGTGCGTCTCCGCCAGCGCGGACATCGTACGCCGTTACCTGGAATATTCCTCTCCAATGTGCGCTCACTGTGCAACAAAATGGACCAACTTCAGCTACTTCTGGGGAAAAACAGTGACTTTTCTTCATCCTCTGTTTTATGCTTCACAGAGACGTGGCTGAGTGGATCGGTACCGGACTCTGCGCTGCAGCTGGCAGGCTTCCAACTCCTCAGAGCGGATCGTGACACAGAACTCTCCGGCAAAACAAAGGGTGGAGGTATCTGTTTTTATACCAACAGTAGCTGGTGTAATGATGTGACAGTGATCCAACAGCACTGCTCTTCTACTCTGGAATCTTTCTTTATAAACTGCAAACCTTTTTACTCCCCCGTGAGTTTGTTTCATTCATTCTGGTCGGTGTTTACATTGCACCGCAGGCCAACGTGCAGGATGCACAGCGCATACTCGCCGACCAGATACTGTATGTGGAGCAGACTAACCCGGACTCTTTAGTTATTGTCCTCGGTGACTTTAACAAAGGAAACCTCAGTCACGATCTTCCAAAATATAAACAGTTTATTAAATGCCTGACCAGAGAGAAGAATATACTGGATCATTGTTACACTACAGTCAGCGGAGCTTATCACGCCGTCCCCGCCGCACTGGGCCTCTCCGACCACGTCATGGTCCACCTGATTCCCTCATACAGGCAGAAATTAAAGCTCTGCAAACCTGTTGTGAGGACATCAAAGCAGTGGACCAGTGAAGCTGTGGAGGATCTCCAGGCGTGCTTGGACTCTACTGACTGGGATGTGTTCAGGACTGCTACTAACAGTCTGGATGAGTACACAGAGGCTGTGACGTCATATATCAGCTTCTGTGAGGACTGCTGTGTACCATCACGCACCAGGGTGAGTTACAACAACGGCAAACCCTGGTTCACAGCCAAACTCATTCAACTACGGTTGCAGAAGGAGCAAGCGTTCAGGAGTGGGGGGACAAGTTTAAGGAGTCCAAGTACAAGTTTAGGAAGGCGGTGAGAGAAGCTAAACATCAGTACTCTGAGAAACTTCAACACCAGTTCTCAGCCAACGACTCTGGTTCTGTCTGGAAGGGGCTCAGACAGATAACTAACTACAAGCCCAAAACCCCTCACTCCATCAATGATCTGCGCCTGGCAAACGAGCTGAATGAGTTCTACTGCCGCTTCGACAGACAAAGGAGCAGTCCTGACACCATCCCCCGTGACACCCCTCACCGGCCCCACCTCACCAGTCCCTCCCCCCAGCCCAGCAGGAGCTGGGGCCACTTCACAGCTTCACACCTCTGTGAATCCCTCCTCCTCCACCACAGTGACGACTCTCTGCCTCCAAGAGAGGGACGTCAACAGACTCTTCAAGAGGCAGAACCACCGCAAAGCAGCCGGACCAGATTCTGTCTCTCCATCCACCCTGAAGCACTGTGCTGACCAGCTGTCTCCGGTGTTCACTGACATCTTCAACACCTCTTTGGAGATATGTCACGTGCCAGCCTGCTTCAAAGCATCGACCATCATCCCTGTACCCAAGAAAGCAAGGACCACAGGACTAAATGACTTCAGACCTGTTGCCCTCACCTCTGTGGTCATGAAGTCTTTTGAGCGCCTTGTGCTTTCCCACCTGAAAGCCATAACGGACCCACTCCTGGACCCCCTGCAGTTCGCCTACAGAGCCAACAGGTCTGTAGACGATGCAGTAAACATGGCCCTACACTTCACCCTCCAGCATCTGGACTCCCCAGGAACCTATGCCAGGATCCTGTTTGTGGACTTCAGCTCTGCGTTTAATACCATCATCCCTGCTCTGCTACAGGACAAGCTCTCCCAGCTCACTGTGCCTGACTCCACCTGCAGGTGGATCACAGACTTCCTGTCTGACAGGAAACAACACGTGAAGCTGGGTAGAAATGTCTCTGACTCCCAGACCATCAGCACCGGATCCCCTCAGGGCTGTGTTCTTTCTCCTCTACTCTTCTCCCTGTACACCAACAGCTGCACCTCCAGTCACCAGTCCATCAGGCTCCTGAAGTTTGCGGATGACACCTCCCTCATTGGGCTCATCTCTGGTGGAGATGAGTCCGCCTACAGATGGGAGATTGACCATCTGGTGACCTGGTGCAGCCAGAACAACCTGGAGCTAAATGCTCTAAAAACAGTGGAGATGGTTGTGGACTTTAGGAAGAACCCAGCCCCACCCGCCCCCATCATCCTGTGTGACTCCCCAGTCGACTCTGTGGAGTCTTTCCGCTTCCTGGGTACCATCATCACCCAGGACCTCAAGTGGGAGCTGAACATCAGCTCCCTCACCAAGAAAGCCCAGCAGAGGATGTACTTCCTGCGACAGCTGAAGAAGTTCAACCTGCCAAAGACAATGATGGTGCACTTCTACACTGCCATCATCGAGTCCATCCTCACCTCATCCATCACCATCTGGTACGCTGCTGCCACTGCCAAGGACAAGGGCAGACTGCAGCGTATCATTCGATCAGCTGAGAAGGTGATCGGCTGCAATCTGCCATCCCTCCAGGACCTGTACGCCTCTAGGACCAGGAAGCGTGCAGGTAAGATTGTGGCTGACCCCTCCCACCCAGGTTACAATCTCTTTGAGGTACTTCCCTCTGGCAGGAGGCTGCGGTCCATCAGGACTAAAACGTCTCGCCATAAAAACAGTTTCTTCCCGTCGGCAGCTGGCCTCCTTAACAAGGCCCGGATTACCCACTGTCATTGACTCTTATACCCACCCTGTATATAAAGTATGCATTACATTAATGCTCCCACGTTCTTCTGCACAGCTTTCTATTTCTCTTCTTATCTTTATCTATTTATTTGATCCCAACTGCCAATAATCCCGTATTGATCCAGCCCTTCGTCATTAGTCTTAATGTTCTTCTTCTCGCCGTGTTACAGGAAGTTAGCCGGCCGCACGCTCTTCATCACCGGGGGCAGTCGAGGGATCGGTAAGGCCATCGCTCTGAAAGCTGCCAGAGATGGAGCCAACATCATCATCGCCGCCAAGACCGCTGTGCCCCACCCCAAACTGCCGGGAACCATCTACAGCGCTGCGGAGGAGGGTGAGGAGCTAACAGACTACATGCTAACAGATTAAACCCTGTTTAATGAGACGGTGACTCTGACCCAGCATGCTCTCTGTTTCAGTGGAGGCCGCCGGAGGGAAAGCGTTGGCCTGCATCGTCGACATTCGCGACGAGCAGCAGATCGGAGAGGCCGTTCAGAAAGCTGTCGACAAGTTTGGAGGTACATTCACACTCTCACCTGTTCGCTACGAGTTAATATCCGCACATTTTTATCAAGATATTTATGTATGTATGTATGTATGTTTGTATGTATTTATGTATGTTTGTTTGTATGTATGTATTTATGTATGTTTGTTTGTATGTATGTATTTATGTTTGTATGTTTGTTTGTATGTATGTATTTATGTATGTATGTTTGTATGTTTGTTTGTATGTATGTATGTTTGTATGTATGTATTTATGTTTGTATGTATTTATGTTTGTATGTATGTATGTATTTATGTATGTATGTATGTATTTATGTATGTATGTATGTTTGTTTGTTTGTTTGTTTGTTTGTGATGTATGTATTTATGTTTCTGAATGAAATTAGTTTTTCAAATTGTTGCTCTATTAGATAAATGAGAAGTTGTTCTGGGTTTATGGCTCAGTGTATCAGTGGGTGGGAAGCTGGTGAGGGATCACGTCAGGGAGACTTCCTGCCCCAACAGTGACATCATCATCAGCTTGTTTCTGATTGGCAGGAATCGACATCCTGGTGAACAACGCCAGCGCCATCAGTCTGACAGGAACTCTGGAGACGCCCATGAAGAAGGTGGACCTGATGCTGGGAATCAACCTGAGAGGAACCTACCTGACGTAAGAGTCTGACACACTGCTAACGAGGTTAATTAACTCGGCTAACGAGTCATACTGTTAAACTAGCATGCTAATAGACTTTCATTGTTAACTAGAATGTTGTAGTTTTGTTTAACTCGTTAACGAGCGGAGTTAACGAGCGGAGTTAACGAGCGGAGTTAACGAGCGTCTGTATGTGTCAGGTCTAAGATGGTCCTCCCTCACCTGCTGAAGGGTCACAATCCTCACATCCTGAATCTGTCGCCTCCGCTCAACCTCAACCCCGTCTGGTTCAAGAACCACACAGGTAACCATAGCAACAGACCACTCAGCATCCCATCATACACCTGTGCAGTACTAACGCGTGGTTTGTTTGTTTTATTCAGCGTACACAATGGCGAAGTACGGTATGTCCATGTGCGTCCTGGGAATGGCCGAAGAGTTCAGAGGTCAAATCGCTGTCAACGCCCTCTGGCCTAAAACCGGTCAGTGGCTAAGTGTTAGCATGCTAACAGGCTCCTCATTGACCCTCCATGACGCTAACCCTGCTCTGGCCTGTGTGTTGTTACCGTAGCGATACAGACGGCAGCAATGGACATGTTGGGCGGAGACGGAATTGGGAAACAGTGTCGTACGACTGACATCATTGCGGACGCCGCCTACGCAATCCTGTCCCGATCGAAGGACTACACAGGTCACTTCCTGGTGGATGAGGACGTCCTTAAAGAGCAGGGAGTCCAAAACTTCGATCAGTACGCCGTCCAACCAGGTGAGAGCATGCTAGCTGAGCTAATGCTAACCTAGCATGTGTAGTTACAGGCTAGCTTTCCTGCACACTGTCATGTGGTAGTTATTGTGGTCTCTGATTGGTCGACAGGGCACCCCCTGCTGCCAGACTTCTTCCTGGACGACGCACCCGAGACACTGGTGAAAAAGATGGAGGAACACGGTAAATACTATAAATACAGCAAATACTATAAATACAGCAAATACTATGAATACAGCAAATACTATAAATACAGTAAATACATTAAATACAGCAAATACTATAAATACAGCAAATACTATAAATACAGCAAATACTATAAATACAGTAAATACTATAAATACTGTAAATACTATAAATACTGTAAATACTATAAATACTGTAAATACTATAAATACAGCAAATACTGTAAATACAGTAAATACTATAAATACAGCAAATACTATAAATACTGTAAATACAGTAAATACTATAAATACTATAAATACTGTAAATACAGCAAATACTATAAATACAGTAAATACATTAAATACAGCAAATACTATAAATACAGCAAATACTATAAATACAGCAAATACTATAAATACAGTAAATACTATAAATACTGTAAATACTATAAATACTGTAAATACTATAAATACTGTAAATACAGTAAATACTATAAATACAGCAAATACTATAAATACTGTAAATACAGTAAATACTATAAATACTATAAATACTGTAAATACATTAAATACAGCAAATACTATAAATACAGTAAATACATTAAATACAGCAAATACTATAAATACAGTAAATACATTAAATACAGCAAATACTATAAATACAGCAAATACTATAAATACAGCAAATACTATAAATACAGTAAATACTATAAATACTGTAAATACTATAAATACTGTAAATACTATAAATACAGCAAATACTGTAAATACTATAAATACAGCAAATACTATAAATACAGCAAATACTATAAATACTGTAAATACTATAAATACTATAAATACTATAAATACTGTAAATACTATAAATACAGCAAATACTAAATACTGTAAATACAGTAAATACTATAAATACAGCAAATACTATAAATACTGTAAATACAGTAAATACTATAAATACAGCAAATACTATAAATACTGTAAATACAGTAAATACTATAAATACTATAAATACTGTAAATACAGCAAATACTATAAATACAGTAAATACATTAAATACAGCAAATACTATAAATACAGCAAATACTATAAATACAGCAAATACTATAAATACAGTAAATACTATAAATACTGTAAATACTATAAATACTGTAAATACTATAAATACTGTAAATACAGTAAATACTATAAATACAGCAAATACTATAAATACTGTAAATACAGTAAATACTATAAATACTATAAATACTGTAAATACAGCAAATACTATAAATACAGTAAATACATTAAATACAGCAAATACATTAAATACAGCAAATACTGTAAATACAGCAAATACTATAAATACAGTAAATACTATAAATACTGTAAATACTATAAATACTGTAAATACTATAAATACAGCAAATACTATAAATACTGTAAATACTATAAATACTGTAAATACAGCAAATACTATAAATACTGTAAATACTGTAAATACTATAAATACTGTAAATACTATAAATACTGTAAATACTATAAATACAGCAAATACTGTAAATACTGTAAATACTGTAAATACTATAAATACTGTAAATACAGCAAATACTATAAATACAGCAAATACTATAAATACTGTAAATACAGCAAATACTATAAATACTGTAAATACTATAAATACTATAAATACAGCAAATACTATAAATACTGTAAATACAGTAAATACTATAAATACTGTAAATACTATAAATACTGTAAATACAGTAAATACTATAAATACAGCAAATACTATAAATACAGCAAATACTATAAATACTGTAAATACTATAAATACTGTAAATACAGTAAATACTATAAATACAGCAAATACTATAAATACAGCAAATACTATAAATACTGTAAATACAGCAAATACTATAAATACAGAAAATACTGTAAATACTATAAATACTATAAATATTATAAATACTGTAAATACAGCAAATACTATAAATACTGTAAATACAGTAAATACTATAAATACAGCAAATACTATAAATACAGTAAATACTATAAATACTATAAATACTGTAAATACAGCAAATACTATAAATACTGTAAATACAGTAAATACTATAAATACAGCAAATACTATAAATACAGTAAATACTATAAATACTGTAAATACTATAAATACTGTAAATACTATAAATACTGTAAATACTATAAATACAGCAAATACTGTAAATACTGTAAATACAGTAAATACTATAAATACTATAAATACTATAAATACAGCAAATACTGTAAATACTGTAAATACAGTAAATACTATAAATACTATAAATACTGTAAATACAGCAAATACTATAAATACAGTAAATACATTAAATACAGCAAATACTATAAATACAGCAAATACTATAAATACAGCAAATACTATAAATACAGTAAATACTATAAATACTGTAAATACTATAAATACTGTAAATACAGTAAATACTATAAATACAGCAAATACTATAAATACTGTAAATACAGTAAATACTATAAATACTATAAATACTGTAAATACAGCAAATACATTAAATACAGTAAATACATTAAATACAGCAAATACATTAAATACAGCAAATACTATAAATACAGCAAATACTATAAATACTGTAAATACATTAAATACAGCAAATACTATAAATACAGTAAATACATTAAATACTGCAAATACTATAAATACAGCAAATACTATGAATACAGCAAATACTGTAAATACAGCAAATACTATGAATACAGCAAATATTATAAATACAGTAAATACATTAAATACTGTAAATACTATAAATACAGCAAATACTATAAATACAGTAAATACTATAAATACAGCAAATACTATAAATACAGCAAATACTATAAATACTGTAAATACTATAAATACTGTAAATACTATAAATACAGCAAATACTGTAAATACTGTAAATACAGTAAATACTATAAATACAGCAAATACTATAAATACTGTAAATACAGTAAATACTATAAATACTATAAATACTGTAAATACAGCAAATACTATAAATACTGTAAATACTATAAATACTATAAATACAGCAAATACTATAAATACTGTGAATACTATAAATACTGTAAATACAGCAAATACTATAAATACTATAAATACAGCAAATACTGTAAATACTGTAAATACTATAAATACTGTAAATACTATAAATACTGTAAATACTATAAATACAGTAAATACTATAAATACTGTAAATACTATAAATACAGCAAATACTGTAAATACTGTAAATACAGTAAATACAGCAAATACAATAAATACAGCAAATACTATAAATACAGTAAATACTATAAATACTGTAAATACTATAAATACTGTAAATACTATAAATACTGTAAATACAGTAAATACAGCAAATACTATAAATACAGTAAATACTATAAATACTGTAAATACTATAAATACAGCAAATACTGTAAATACTGTAAATACAGTAAATACAGCATATACAATAAATACAGCAAATACTATAAATACAGCAAATACTATAAATACAGTAAATACTATAAATACTATAAATACTATAAATACAGCAAATACTGTAAATACTGTAAATACAGCAAATACTATAAATACAGCAAATACTATAAATACTGTAAATACAGTAAATACTATAAATACAGTAAATACTATAAATACTATAAATACTGTAAATACAGCAAATACTATAAATACTGTAAATACTATAAATACTATAAATACAGCAAATACTATAAATACTGTAAATACTATAAATACTGTAAATACAGCAAATACTATAAATACTATAAATACAGCAAATACTGTAAATACAGTAAATACTGTAAATACAGTAAATACAGCAAATACTGTAAATACAGTAAATACAGCAAATACTGTAAATACAGTAAATACTATAAATACTATAAATACTGTGAATACAGCAAATACTATAAATACTGTAAATACAGCAAATACTATAAATACTGTAAATACTATAAATACAGCAAATACTATAAATACAGTAAATACTATAAATACTGTAAATACTATAAATACAGCAAATACTGTAAATACAGTAAATACAGCAAATACTATAAATACAGCAAATACTATAAATACAGTAAATACTATAAATACAGTAAATACTATAAATACTGTAAATACTATAAATACTGTAAATACTATAAATACAGCAAATACTGTAAATACAGCAAATACTGTAAATACAGCAAATACTGTAAATACTGTAAATACAGCAAATACTATAAATACAGCAAATACTATAAATACTGTAAATACAGTAAATACTATAAATACTATAAATACTGTAAATACAGCAAATACTATAAATACTGTAAATACTATAAATACAGCAAATACTATAAATACTGTAAATACTATAAATACTGTAAATACAGCAAATACTGTAAATACAGTAAATACTATAAATACTATAAATACTGTAAATACAGCAAATACTATAAATACTGTAAATACAGCAAATACTATAAATACTGTAAATATAGTAAATACTGTAAATACAGTAAATATAGTAATTACTATAAATACTATAAATACTGTAAATACTATAAATACAGTAAATATAGTAAATACTATAAATACTATAAATACTGTAAATACTATAAATACTGTAAATACAGTAAATACTGTAAATACAGTAAATACTATAAATACTGTAAATACAGCAAATACTATAAATACTGTAAATACTATAAATACAGCAAATACTATAAATACTGTAAATACTATAAATACTATAAATACAGCAAATACTATAAATACAGGAAATACTATAAATACTGTAAATACTATAAATACTGTAAATACTGTAAATATAGTAAATACTGTAAATACAGCAAATACTATAAATACAGTAAATATAGTAAGTACTGTAAATACAGCAAATACTATAAATACTATAAATACAGTAAATATAGTAAATACTGTAAATACAGCAAATACTATAAATACAGTAAATATAGTAAGTACTGTAAATACAGCAAATACTATAAATACTATAAATACATGAATATAGTAAATACTGTAAATACAGCAAATACTATAAATACAGTAAATATAGTAAGTACTGTAAATACAGCAAATACTATAAATACTGTAAATACTATAAATACAGCAAATACTATAAATACAGCAAATACTATAAATACTGTAAATACTATAAATACTGTAAATACAGCAAAGACTATAAATACTGTAAATACAGCAAATACTGTAAATACAGTAAATACTATAAATACTATAAATACAGCAAATACTATAAATACTGTAAATACAGTAAATACTATAAATACTATAAATACAGCAAATACTATAAATACTGTAAATACAGCAAATACTATAAATACTATAAATACAGCAAATACTATAAATACTGTAAATATAGTAAATACTGTAAATACAGTAAATATAGTAAATACTATAAATACTGTAAATACAGTAAATACTATAAATACTATAAATACTGTAAATACAGCAAATACTATAAATACTGTAAATATAGCAAATACTGTAAATACAGTAAATATAGTAAGTACTGTAAATACAGCAAATACTATAAATACTATAAATACAGTAAATATAGTAAATACAGTAAATACAGTAAATATAGTAAATACTATAAATACAGTAAATATAGTAAATATTATAAATATAGTAAATATTATAAATACAGTAAATATAGTAAGTACTATAAATACAGTAAATATAGTAAATATTATAAATACATGAAATATAGTAAATACTATAAATATAGTAAATACTATAAATACAGTAAATATAGTAAATATTATAAATACAGTAAACATAGTAAGTACTACAAATACAGTAAATATAGTAAATATTATAAATACATTAAATATAGTAAATACTATAAATACAGTAAATATGGTAAATATTATAAATACATTAAATATTGTAAATACTATAAATACAGTAAATACTATAAATACAGTAAATAAATATAGTAAATACTATAAATACAGTAAATATAGTAAATACTATAAATACAGTAAATACTATAAATACAGTAAATACTATAAATACTATAAATACAGTAAATACTATAAATGTTATAAATACAGTAAATACAGTAAATACAGTAAATACTATAAATACAGTAAATACTATAAATACAGTAAATACAGTAAATACAGTAAATATAGTAAATACTATAAATACAGTAAATATAGTAAGTACTATAAATACAGTAAATACTATAAATACTATAAATACAGTAAATACTATAAATACAGTAAATACTATAAATACAGTAAATACTATAAATACTATAAATACAGTTAATATTATAAATACAGTAAATACAGTAAATACAGTAAATATAGTAAATACTATAAATACAGTAAATATAGTAAGTACTATAAATACAGTAAATACTATAAATACAATAAATACAGTAAATACAATAAATACAGTAAATACTATAAATACAGTAAATACTATAAATACAGTAAATACTATAAATACTATAAATACAGTAAATATTATAAATACAGTAAATATTATAAATACTGTAAATATAGTAAATACTATAAATACTATAAATACAGTAAATATTATAAATACAGTAAATACAGTAAATATAGTAAATACTATAAATACATTAAATATTGTAAATACTATAAATACAGTAAATATAGTAAATACTATAAATACAGTAAAAATAGTAAATATTATAAATACAGTAAATATTGTAAATACTATAACTACAGTAAATATAGTAAATATTATAAATACTGTAAATATAGTAAATACTATAAATACTGTAAATATAGTAAATACTGTAAATACAGTAAATATAGTAAATACTATAAATACAGCAAATACTATAAATACTGTAAATACTATAAATACTGTAAATACAGTAAATACTATAAATACTGTAAATACAGCAAATACTATAAATACAGTAAACATAGTAAATACTATAAATACAGTAAACATAGTAAATATTATAAATACAGTAAATATTGTAAATACTATAAATACTACAGATATTACAAACACAGTTTCTAAAGTAGGATAATGAAATATATCTATAATTACATTATAATAAACAGCACACTGACCTCATTGTGCCTTTAAGCGTCACTGTGGCGCCCCCTGATGTCTCATAAAGACAAACCAGTCAAATTACCTGTTTTTTTTTTTCTCCACGTTGCTAGGGGCGACCCCAGCCTTCAAACCACCGCCTCCCTCCAGTGGACCAATAGAAAGCACGTTTGACGCCATCAGAGGAGTCATCAACGAAGACGTCGTCAAGACAACACAGGGCATTTATCAGTTCGACCTATCAGGTAACAGTAAAGTTAGATTGTGTCCATATAAGGAGATTCTGTGGGCGTGGCAACAACATGAACGTCTTTATGTCCATATAAGGAGATCACAAAGGCGTTTGGTTCCTGGACTTGAAGAGCGGCGCCGGCAGCGCGGGGCCGGGCCAGCCCGTCAAAGCCGACGTCATCATGGCGATGGACTCGAGCGACTTCAGCAAGATGTTTGCAGGTGAGCCGTCACCACGGTAACGCTGGTGTAAAACACAGCCATAGCGATGGATTTAGCGGCGTTGTTTCCGTGGTAACAGCTGTGTGTTGGCGTCCTCAGGGGAGCTGAAGCCGACAATGGCCTTCATGTCGGGGAAGCTGCGGATCAAAGGCGACATGACGCTCGCCCTCAAACTGGAGAAACTGATGACCCGCATGAGCAAGGCCAAACTGTGAGACTGAAGCCCCGCCCCCAGACCCACTCAGGCCCCGCCCACCCGCTGTACATGTTGCCTTAATAAAATAATAATGAAATAATAACATTTTAATAAAACCTTAATAAAAAACTGAAAACGTTGTGGTTTCATTCAGAGAACTCTGTTTATATCTCTGATATTATTATACTGAGGACATTCAGCACACAGACCATTATTAACATTAGAATTAATGTTAATATTCATATATAAATATATATGTATATTTTTATATATATATATATTTATATATATATCTATATATAAATATATATGTATATTTTAAAAAATATATATATAATTTATATATATACTATATATTTATATATAGATATATATAGATGTGTGTGTTGCAGCCAGTCACTCCACCATCTCTCCCTGTTGCGTGTCAACAAGTGTGAAGTGTGTATTTCAGCCTGTGTGTGTGGATCAATAAACTGTCTTATGTGTAAAAGCTGGTGTCACATTTTACACATCAAACAATAAAAACTGTTTAAGTAAAAACCCTCCTGTTTTCTTCTTCTGTGATCTCTTAGTAAAAGGGGGCATTTAATTATCATATTAATATTAATATATATATTATTATTAATATCTATATAAGGACCGTGCATGCCTATAAGTAAGAATACCTGTCAGATAAATGGGAGTGTGATAAATATTCAAGTTCCTCAAAACTAAAACGTTTAGTTTCCTTTATTATAATTATAAAATAATATACTATTATTATTATTATTATTATTATTATTATTATTAGAGTTATGAAGTATCAGAGTATCAGTATCTGTATAAATCTACAAATATCAGTATCTGCTGTCGGACACCATAAAACAATGAGCATGAGTGATTCACTCAGTCTCTCAAACACACCTGCGAGTGCAGCTGCTGAACTTCCGGTTCTCGTTATCCAATCAGAGGCCGGATCCAGGTGTACGGAGGGCTTTTAGTCGCAGCTGTGGCGGCTCCGGCCGTCAGCTTCCAGCCGCTCTTCGGTCGTTCCCCTCGGCAGAGAACAGTGGAGCATGTCGGCGGTTCTCGGACGGATGACGACGACGACGACGATGATGATGATGGTCTGGGTTTGGATCAGTCTGCTGACTCTAGCCCGGTTCAACACGGCACAGGACCAGCACCGGGACGCCGAGCTCACGGCGCTGCTGGAGGAGACCGGGAGCGGCGGAAGACTTTCTCCGGTGCCAGTGTGGAAGTTCCTGAACGGTAAAAAGATCCACCTGTGATCAATAAAGGAAGTTAAATCCAACATGGAGTTCAGAGTTTGTCCTGATGAAGTGAATGAAGTGATTTAAATAGTTTCACACTCACTTTGTTTTTACTAACTGCTAATTAAACCCTGAAATATAATTAAATAAATGTAACCTTCCTCAACCAGCAGACATAATAAATGTAATTATAATTAAACTGCTGTTAATATTTACATTTATTGTATCATTAATGAAAAAAATCAACTTTTGTTAAAAAATGTCTCTTAGCTTCTCTGAGCCACTAGCTTAGTCCAGCTACGGCCACGCCCCTGTGGTTCTCTCTGCTGCCTTTAGTGGGCGCTAGCTATCAGAACTGAAGTTGAACTGGATTCCTTCCCATCATGCATCAGCAGTAACTCTTTCTGTTTCAGAGCGCCGTGACGGTGGTGAGGCGTCAGATTTCGGCCGGGTGCAGTATCTCTGCAGCGGCAGCTCGCTGTCTGTTCGCTTCGCTCATTCGACACACTGATCTGCGCCTGGCAGGTGAGTTTGATTCGTCCACCAGCTGCAGAGATTTTACACACTTGGATTGCCAGAATGAAATATAGAAGTTTAGTTTACTGACTGATTCAGTCTCATTATATAATGTCACACCAGGAGCATCAGCAAGCTTTAGCTCAAACTATAAAACGTTAAAAAGGTTCAAATGAAACCTATTAAACTCTTTACACCGGCACACTGCAGTGGGGGCGGAGCTACAGAAATCTTCATGTGCTTTAATCAGTCACATTTAATGTTTACTGAAGCTGCCAAATTAAGATTAGCGCATGGTGTTGATTCATGTTTCTAATAAATTTTCCCCACTCAGCGATACACCCGCTGAGGAACCAACTCTGGTTATTGGCAGCTCCATAGTCAGAAACGTGAAGTTAGCGAAGCCAGCGGCCATAGTTAAATGTATCCCTGGGGCCAGAGCGGGCGACATTGAATCAAATTTAAAACTGCTGGCTAAAGATAAACATAAATACAGTAAGATTGTTATCCACGTCGGCGGTAACGACACCCGTTTACACCAATCGGAGGTCACTAAGATTAATGTGGAGTCGGTGTGTAACTATGCTAAGACAATGTCGGACACCGTAGTTTTCTCTGGACCCCTGCCCAATGTGACCAGTGATGACATGTATAGCCGCATGTCGTCATTCCACCGCTGGCTGTCGAGGTGGTGTCCAGCAAACGATGTGGGCTTCATTGATAACTGGAAGCCTTTTTGGGAAAACCTGGTCTGATTAGGAGAGACGGCATCCATCCCACTTTGGATGGAGCGGCTCTCTTATCTAGAAATATGGCAAAGTTTATTTCTAAAACCTGACAGTCCAGAGTTAGGACCAGGAAGCAGAGCTGCTGTCTTACACACTTCTCTGCTCTTTCTTTAGAACAGTCACCCACCCAAAACCCCATAGAGACTGTGTCTGTCCCCCGACCACCAAAATTATTTAAAGAAATAAAAACAAGAGGAGTTCAACATAAAAACCTAATAAAAATTAAAACCAACTCCTCAGTAGCACAAAATAAGAGAATGAAATGTGGACTGTTAAATATCAGGTCTCTGTCCTCTAAAGCTGTTTAAGTGAATGAGTTAATATCAGATTATGATATTGATTTACTTTGTCTTACTGAGACCTGGTTGTCCCACGAGGAGTATGTTAGCCTAAATGAATCCACCCCCCCAGTCATATTAATACTCTCATTCCTCGAGGCACAGGCCGAGGAGGTGGAGTGGCAGCCATATATGATTCGAGCGTTTTAATGGACCCTAAACCTAAACTAAATTATAATTCATTTGAAAGCCTTGTTCTTAGTCTTTCTCACCCAAACTGGAAAACACTGCAGCCAGTTCTATTTGTTATAGTGTACCGCGCTCCTGGACCGTACTCTGATTTTATATCTGAATTCTCAGAGTTTCTATCAAGTATAGTCCTTAAATCAGATAAAGTAATTATTGTAGGTGATTTTAATATTCATGTGAATGTTAACAATGACAGCCTTAGTAATGCATTTATATCATTAATAGACTCAATTGGCTTCTGTCAGAGTGTAAATAAACCAACTCATTGTTTTAATCACACTCTTGACCTTGTTCTATCATATGGCATTGATATTGAACATTTTATAGTCTTCCCACATAATCCTTTCCTATCTGACCATTATTTAATAACTTTTGAATTCATACTATTAGATTATAAGCCATTAGGCAAAACTTCTGTCGTGGAAATTCTTCCCAAAGTTGAGAGGTGCTAAGTCTCTGAAGAACTTTCAAGCCGGTGTGATAATCAAGTCACTTTACTTCATGCTGCATGGAGAGAAGGTCACGTCATGGATGTTCTCTCCCGACTTCCAAAATGCTCTCCCTTATATACATTTCAGTGCATCTCATTACATCACAAACAATGAAACCCCCCTGTGTGTCTTGCAAATGTTACTCCTGTAAATCCAGGTCTCTCTCACCAAATGGTCCTTTGATGTGTGACTTCCCCCTGGCTCTTCCTATCATAAACTCAACCTTTTGACCAGGGGCACATCTATTTTATTACCCCCAAATCCTGTTTCTCTCCCACACTTCCTACAGCAGATGTCTATCTGACAGTGCTGTAGCTAAATTTAAGGAGGAGATTCCTTCAGTGTTTAATTCAATGCCATGTCTGAATTTAAGAGTCCTATAACGACTTTAGTCCCTCTGAAATTGATAATCTTGTCGATAGTGCTACAGGCTCACTACGATCAACATTAGACTCTATCGCTCCTATAAAAAGGAAATTATTAAACCATAGGAGACTAGCACCTTGGTATAACCACCAAACCCGCCAGTTAAAACAAATAGCTAGACAATCTGAAAGGAAATGGCGCTCTTCCAAATTATCAGAATATCGCTCAAATTGGCAAGATAATCTTAAAACCTATAGAAAGGCCCTCCGTATTGCCAGAGGAGCCTATTACTCAGCACTAATAGAAGAAAATAAGAACAACCCTAGGTTCCTCTTCAGCACTGTATCACCAGGCTGACAGAGAGTCACAGCTCTATCGAGCCACATATCCCCATAAACTTAAGTAGCAATGACTTCATGAGCTTCTTCTATAATAAAATTATTACTATTAGAGAGAAAATTAATCACCAACTGCCATCAACAGTTATCAGTGGCTCTCCAAGTTCAGGGACTTCTGTCAATGTAAACTTAGATGTATATTTAGACTGTTTTTCTGCTATCGATCTTCATCAGTTAACTTCAATCATTTCTTCATCGAAGCCATCAACCTGTCTATTTAACAGGCAGTGTTTCCTTGCCCTTGTCTCAAAGGTCTTGCTCATGGTGGTACTGTTGGGTCTCTGTAAATGTTATAAAGAGTTCGGTCTAGACCTGCTCTATTTGAAAAGTGTCCTGAGATAACTTCTGTTCTGAATTGGCGCTATACAAATAAAATTGAATTAAGTTTTCTAAGACTTTTTTTTTTTACTTCCAGTAAAAGCAGGGTCCCCAATAGAAGCCTGTCTCCATTAAAAGCTGGCTGTGGCTCCACGTTCTGACAAAACAAGTTTAACATTTATTCAGATGCTGCAAACAAGAGAGCAGATTGTAAAGTCTGTACAGTCCGTTCCTCCATTATTTATTCAGGGTCCACCCATCAGAACAAAGTGTTTCATTAAATAAATCTGAGTTGTGAATATGATGTCTGTTTGCCTTTAATCAGCTGAATATAACAATCATTGTGTTCGGTACCTTTTTAGAATGACATTTTTTTTATCTACAGAGGAAGCAGGTCCTCTTCCGGTGGAGTCCGCCATGTTTGTACAGTAGCCCAGAGTGGACAAAAACACTGGATCTAGAGCGACTTTCATGTTTTTCACAAGTTCTGCAAACAGTTTCTCTTCCACAGCCCGATCTCATTCCCAGGTTATCAAACGCTCTAAATCCCACACTGGTCCTTTTAGGTTAATCCTAATTAATGGGTGATGGGTTACTATCTTTTATTTTGTCCTATCGTCTTTCCACAGACGGGAGGAGGTTGTTGACAGATGGATGTCAAGGTTCTGTTCGTAACCTCGGGCCGTGGATGCTGCTGACGCTGCCTTATACCAGCTGCCACTTGGCATTATGGGTAGGAACATTTAAAAAAAAAAAAAATAAATAAAAATAAATAGATATATAGAGATATAGATATATATATATATAGATATATATAGATATATATATATATCTATCTATATCTATCTATATATATCTATCTATATATATCTATATCTATCTATCTATATCTATCTCTATCTATATATATCTATCTATATATATCTATATCTATCTATCTATATCTATCTATATATATCTATATCTATCTATATATATCTATATCTATCTATATATATCTATATATATAGAGATATCTATCTATATCTATCTATATCTATCTATATATATAGAGATATCTATCTATATCTATCTATATCTATCTATATATATAGAGATATCTATATATCTATCTATATCTATCTATAGATATATATTAGATTATCTATCTGATTTTCATTATCACCCTAAATACCAAATGTTCATAATTTCTACTCCCCTTTTTTAATTTTGATTTAGCGATAAACTGTCTGATTACTTTGCTTCTGATATAGTCTGCTTAAAGATAAGAGCTAGAATGAGTTAAATATTGACTTTTCCCCCTGGTGACGGTTGTGTTTTTTCACTCTCCAGGTTTCAAATGGAACCTGGTTTCGTCAGCTGAGACTTCGTTACTTTGACCATCTGCTGCAGGCAAACGTAACTGGTCTGGCCACCTGTGAGAATCCTGCAACATCCCTGCAACTGATGCCACCGTTGGTGACTTGCAGAACAACAGATGTCACTGTGAAACTGCCTCTTGGAACGTCGGGCGCCCGTGGTGGTGGTCGCCGTGGGGGGGTCGTCGTCGGGGCATCAGACGTGTCAGCCAGTGGTGGGGGCGCCCGTGGTGGTGGTCGTCGTCGTGGCGCCCGTGGTGCTGCTGGTGGTGGTCGTCGTCGCCGGGGCGCCCGTGGTGCTGCTGGTGGTCGTCGTCGGGGGCGCAAGTGGTGGTGGTGGTCGTCGTCGCGCAAGTGGTGGTGGTGCTGGTACTGGTGGTAGTCGTCGGGGCACCAGGGGTGTCGATTCCGGTATACGGCCCTTCAGAAATTTCATCAAATCCCCACAACTCAAAGATTTCTGTGTCAGCATCAGTCACTTCGTCATTCCGGAACCCACTGGGCTCCGTCGGTTCCTGGATGACGGGCTCCACTAGAACTTGCTCAAAGTCCCAAAGCTCCCACAGGTTGGGGTTTTGGAGAGCTCTTGGGTGTCGATCCCGCCTAGTTTGTGTTGCTGCAGTGGAACAAGCTGCCAGCATCGTGGATGTTTTCCCAGCAGAGTCTAAATAAATCACTTCAAAGATTGAATCCCAGGGCACCCGGGGCACCCAGCGCACCCGGGGCACCCGGGACACCCGGGACACGGACGCCCCCGGCGCCTACAACGGGCGCCCTGCTGACTACCACCACCATGGGTGGCCCCCAGCGCCCCAGGCGTCCCGATGACGACCACCACCACGGGCGCCCCACCACTGCCTGACACGTCTGACCCACCCATTCACCCCCTCACGTGTGTGTGTGTGTGTGTGTGTGTGTGTGTGATAATAAACCAAAGCATTACTAAATCCGTCTATTCCCTTTTTTCCTAACTTGTAAAGATTTGTTTGACTTGAGACTATTGAGATGCGCCTGTAGATTTAAATTAGAATATCATGGTAAAGTTCATTTCTTTCAGTAGTCAAATTCAAAAAGGGAAACTCGTATAGATTCATTACACACAGTGAAACATTTCAGGCCTTTATTTCTTTTAATTTTGACTATGGCTTACAGCTAACAAACCCAAAATTCAGTATCTCAGAAAATTTTAATATTAGTACTAGTTCAATATTGTTGACTCACAATGTTACACTCTAATCAGTTAATTAAGTCAACACCTGCAAAGGTTTCCTGAGCCTTTAAATGGTCTGGTTCAGTAGGTTACACAATCATGGGGAAGACTGCTGGCTTGACGGTTGTCCAGAAGACAGTCATTGCCACCCACAAGGAGGGAAAGCCACAGAAGGTCATTGCTAAAGAAGCTTGCTGTTCAGAGTGCTGTATCCAAGCATATTCATAGAAAGTTGAGTGGCAGGAAAAAGTGTGGTAGAAAAAGGTACACAAGCAGCAGGGATAACCGCAGCCTTGAGAGGATTGTGAAGCAACGACCATTCAATAATTTGGGTGAGATTCACAAGGAGTAGACTGAGGCTGAGTCAGTGCATCAACAGCCACCACACACAGATGTATCCAGGACATGGGCTACAACTGTCAGAAGCGTCTTACCTGGGCTAAGGAGAAAAAGGACTGGACTGTTGCTCAGTGGTCCAAAGTCCCCTTTTCAGATGAAAGTGAAGTTTGCATTTCATTTGGGAATCGAGGTCTTCCTCCAAAGTCTGGAGGAAGAGTGGAAAGGCACAGAATCCAAGTTGCTTTTAGTCCAGTGTGAAGTTTCCACAGTCAGTGATGATTTGGGGATCTGCTGGTGTTGGTCCCCTGTGTTTTATCAAGTCCAAAGTCAACGCAGCCAAATGTCTACCAGGACATTTTGGAGCACTTCATGCTTCCTTCTGCTGACAGGCTTTATGGAGATGCTGATTTCATTTCCCAGCAGGACTTGGCACCTGCCCACTCTGCCAAAGGTACCAATACCTGGTTTAATGACCATGGTTTTACTGTGCTTGATTGGCCAGCAATCTCACCTGACCTGAACCCCATAGAGCATCTATGGGCTATTGTCAAGAGGAAGGTGAGAGACACCAGACCCAACAATGCAGACGAACTGAAGGCCGCTATCAAAGCAACCTGGACTTCCATAACACCTCGGCAGTGCCACAGGCTGATTGCCTCCATGCCACGCTGCATTGATGCAATAATTCATGGAAGATTAGCCCCGACCAAGTATTGAGTGCATATATGAACATACTTTTGAATAAGCAGACATTTCTGTGTTAAAATGTATTGGTCTTATGAAATATTCTAATTTTCTAAGATACTGAATTTTGGGTTTGTTAGCTGTAAGCCACAATCATAAAACTTGAAAGAAATAAAGACTTGAAATATTTCACTGTGTGTAATGAATCTATATAATGAGTTTCACTTTTTGAATTGAATTTCTGAAATAAATGAACTTTGTCATGATATTCTAATTTATTGAAATGCACCTGTACATTCATTAATTTCTGATAATTAATCAGACATATTGTGACAGAAACTTTTATTTTATTGTGTAATCTGCTATAGTGATTTAACTCCTAGCTTTAAACTGGAAACTGGAACCCATGTTTTAGGACGTCTATCAGTAGAAAACGGCATCAACAGGATTCTCTTATTGTAAGGTAGAAAATGTCCATAATGGGCTTTTAAAAAGAACTTGAACAACATAAAACCAACTGAATAAGTTTGATATTCAGTATCTTTTGATGGTGAAGCATTTTTAAACCTTCCTGTCCAATGAGAGCGCTCCAAACTAATCTCTGCCTAAAGGAATATAAACAGTTCCCACAACATCAGGGGTTGCTCCTCTGTTTAAAGTGGATAAACAAAGTTATAATGCATTGAAATACAACTGTGTGCTTCAGAGTTGTATCTGAACGTCAGTGAATAATGGTCGAGTAAGGTCCGATCACAGACTCAAACTGCCTAGCTTAGCAATTCAGACTAATCTTTAGCTAAATGACATTATATAGAACAACCTTCCTCCTCCCATGTGCTCCGCTACATCAGGCGGATAGAAGTGATGGATGCCTCCTGAAAGATTAAGATTTAATAGGAGCCATTAATTAATAATTGTATTATATTAGGTTAGTGATGGTTCATATTTCTTGGTGAATGTGATGAGTTGGTGTTTCTGATATATTTTCATTATTTTGTCTGTGTGACTGAATGCTGAGTCACATGGATGTGAGCGGAGCCACTGAGCACCTGTCCACCTGTGAGTGTGATGAGTTTATTCACTGTGAATAATTATGAGTTCACGCTCCTTACTCTAGTTTGTATCTTATAAAATTATTAAATGCATTATTTCCTATCTAAGATCACAAATCTACGTTCTGATCTGTGACTTCAGGTTTCACCCACGACCAGGACACATTGTGTTACTTTGTTTTTAAATGTTTGTCTCCTTCAGTTGAAAATGACCAAAGACAAGCAATCGTGACGTTGTGCCAGCCTATTTCCTGCCTAGCAACGAGGAGCCAATCGTGACTAGTGAGAGGAATCAACCAATCAGGAGCAGCAGCTCTCTGGTTGTCCTGTTTTCGTGTTGCTTCGAGCTAATTTTAATTAAATTAAACTAACATGAACTTTTAGTGGGTTTATCTGGATGTCTTAAGGGTCTGAACCACTGACGGTGTAGTATATAGTGCCGTGCACTTATACTGTCACGATGATGTTAGTGAAGTGTAGGCGGAGGGATACTAGGTTGTGATGTGTCTAGTTCCCGGGCTACCGGAGTGAGTGTAATGCAGGCAACGTGTGGGCAATAAAGCGACACTGTTGGAGTTAAAGACAAGCCTACGGATGTCCATTATGTATGTCGAGTCACCCGGCCATGAAGAACTATAACATGGTGTCAGAAGTTGGTCCAGTTCGTCAGTTTGCCGAAGTCGAAAAACACCAGAGTTTTGCTAGCTAAAAGTTGTGCTAGTGGTAGCGTCCCTAAAAAAAGTAGACGCACGGAGACCTGCAACGACAGGAGACGGTATGATGGAGCAGTTCAAACTACCATCGCCACTGGTGTTGACAGGCAACTTGGGAGAAAACTGGAGAAGATGGGAACAGCGCTTCCAAATCTACATGACCGCGAGTGGTGCAGAGGGTAAGGATGAAAAGATCAAAGTTTCCATCTTACTGCACGCACTAGGAGAGGAGGCTCTCAAGTGTATAACACACTTAACCTTCCAGAAGAAAAGACTGTGAAAGATGTTCTCACAGCTTTTGAAGCATATTGTCTGCCCAAGAAGAATACAGTGTTTGAAAGGCACCAATTTTGGGCGCACCCTATGACAGCCTCTGTCTCCATTGATAAATATGTGACGGAGCTCAGACAAAAAAGTAAGGACTGTGAATTTGGCGCCTCGGAAAACGACATGATCAGAGACAAGATTGTGTTCAGTATGAATGACCAGCGTCTTAAAGAGAGACTTTTAAGAGAGCCAAATCTTACATTAGAAAAGGCCATAGACACTTGCCGTGCTGCTGAGATCGCCAGAGCTCAAATAGAAGCAATGAGCGCAGCCACTCAAGAGAGATCTGTACATACAGTGCATAAGAAAAAACAGGACAGTCAACCACGCAATAAAGGACCAAAGCAACCTTTTCAACACACACAAAGCAGTGGACATGTAAACACATGCAGAAAATGTGGAAAATCACACCAGCCCAAACAATGCCCAGCATATGGAGTTTCCTGCCACAAGTGTGGTAAACAGAACCACTATGCAAAGATGTGTGGGTCAGGTAAAGCACAGCATAGAAGGACAGTGCATGATATCAGTCCAGAAATTGACACTCTGTTTATTGGAACAGTGAACATTGACCAGCTCGACTCCAGCCTTGACAAGTCCTGGTACTCTGAAGTACAGGTTGACAACATGTCCGTAAGGTTCAAATTGGATACAGGAGCAGAGGCCAATGTCCTACCACTGAGGATGTTTAAGTCCATGAAAAGGAAGGCCAGACGGGAAAGGAGAGCACACCTGCAACTACAGCCCACAAAAACAGTGCTGGTGGCTTATGGAGGGATGAGGCTGAGGCCAGAGGGGTTACTCACACTCAAGTGCTCTACACCCAAAGCTCATGCAAGTCTGCCGTTTTACATATCGAGACACTCATCCACACCTATCCTAGGGGGAGATGCTTGTGTAGACTTGCACCTGGTAAAAAGGCTGGACATCGACAAACTGGATGTGAAACATCCAACTACGAAGGAGGAGCTGATAGCTCCACACCCAACAGTCTTTGAAGGTCTGGGGGAGTTTGCCGGAGAATATCACATCCACACAAACCCCAAGGCTACGCCAGTCATACATGGCTGCAGAAAAATACCACTGGCCATGATGGATAAACTCAGAGACACTCTTGATGACCTGTTACAAGCAGATGTGATTGCACAGGTGACGGAGCCAACACCATGGGTAACTAGCCTTGTAATCACAGAAAAGAAAGATAAGAAGAAATTGAGGGTTTGCTTGGACCCCACTGATTTAAACAAAGCAATACTAAGACAGCACTACTCCATCCGCACAACAGATGAAGTTTTGTGCAAACTTGCTGGTAAGAAGATATTCACAGTGCTGGATGAGAAGGACGGCTACTGGCAAGTAAAGCTTGACAAGGAGTCATCGCTGCTGTGCACATTTAACACACCGTGGGGAAGATATAGGTTCAAACGTTTGCCATTTGGAATCAAGTCAGCAAGCGAGGTTTTTCAGCAGCGCAATTGTGAAGCGTTCGGTGACATACAAGGAGTACACATCATAGCTGACGATATGATCATCGCGGCAGCTACAGAAAAAGAACATGATGAGATAATACAGAAAGTGATGACCAGAGCAAAAGAAGCAAATGTGAAATTCAACAAAGAGAAAATACAGTACAAGGTGAGCAGCGTCAACTACATGGGCCACGTCGTCACTTCAGAGGGTGTGAAAGCAGACGAGGCAAAAGTTAAAGCCATAGCTGAGATGCCTCCACCCACTGACAAAGCAGGACTACAGAGGATGCTAGGCATGACAAAATACCTGGCGCAGTACATCCCAGGCAAGGCCACCATAACAGCGCCGCTAAGACAGCTGCTCAGGAAGGACAATATGTGGCAGTGGCAACACGAACATGACGAAGCAGTCAAAAAACTGAAAGATGCTCTCACAAATGCTCCTGTGCTCAGATTCTTTGATCCACAGAAACAGCTCATCATACAGGCTGATACGTCTAAGGACGGCCTAGGAGCATGCCAAGTACGGCCGCCTCGGTGTGTTGGTGCGCTTTGTTTTTTCTTGCTTTGTGTGTTAATTCAGTTTTCGGCTGTGATACCCGGGGGCTCTTTCACTAAAGAAGAGCTCATGAACATCAGGGGAACAACTCCAGCTGATCTCTTTCCCACTTTTCTTATTTCTTCCGTGGAATTATTGGACATTGTGGTCAAAAGTGCGCTCACCTTTGCTCACGCAGTGAAACGCAGGAGGAGAGGGAGACGTGCCGGTGCGCTTGTGCGTCTCCGCCAGCGCGGACATCGTACGCCGTTACCTGGAATATTCCTCTCCAATGTGCGCTCACTGTGCAACAAAATGGACCAACTTCAGCTACTTCTGGGGAAAAACAGTGACTTTTCTTCATCCTCTGTTTTATGCTTCACAGAGACGTGGCTGAGTGGATCGGTACCGGACTCTGCGCTGCAGCTGGCAGGCTTCCAACTCCTCAGAGCGGATCGTGACACAGAACTCTCCGGCAAAACAAAGGGTGGAGGTATCTGTTTTTATACCAACAGTAGCTGGTGTAATGATGTGACAGTGATCCAACAGCACTGCTCTTCTACTCTGGAATCTTTCTTTATAAACTGCAAACCTTTTTACTCCCCCGTGAGTTTGTTTCATTCATTCTGGTCGGTGTTTACATTGCACCGCAGGCCAACGTGCAGGATGCACAGCGCATACTCGCCGACCAGATACTGTATGTGGAGCAGACTAACCCGGACTCTTTAGTTATTGTCCTCGGTGACTTTAACAAAGGAAACCTCAGTCACGATCTTCCAAAATATAAACAGTTTATTAAATGCCTGACCAGAGAGAAGAATATACTGGATCATTGTTACACTACAGTCAGCGGAGCTTATCACGCCGTCCCCGCCGCACTGGGCCTCTCCGACCACGTCATGGTCCACCTGATTCCCTCATACAGGCAGAAATTAAAGCTCTGCAAACCTGTTGTGAGGACATCAAAGCAGTGGACCAGTGAAGCTGTGGAGGATCTCCAGGCGTGCTTGGACTCTACTGACTGGGATGTGTTCAGGACTGCTACTAACAGTCTGGATGAGTACACAGAGGCTGTGACGTCATATATCAGCTTCTGTGAGGACTGCTGTGTACCATCACGCACCAGGGTGAGTTACAACAACGGCAAACCCTGGTTCACAGCCAAACTCATTCAACTACGGTTGCAGAAGGAGCAAGCGTTCAGGAGTGGGGGGGGACAAGTTTAAGGAGTCCAAGTACAAGTTTAGGAAGGCGGTGAGAGAAGCTAAACATCAGTACTCTGAGAAACTTCAACACCAGTTCTCAGCCAACGACTCTGGTTCTGTCTGGAAGGGGCTCAGACAGATAACTAACTACAAGCCCAAAACCCCTCACTCCATCAATGATCTGCGCCTGGCAAACGAGCTGAATGAGTTCTACTGCCGCTTCGACAGACAAAGGAGCAGTCCTGACACCATCCCCCGTGACACCCCTCACCGGCCCCACCTCACCAGTCCCTCCCCCCAGCCCAGCAGGAGCTGGGGCCACTTCACAGCTTCACACCTCTGTGAATCCCTCCTCCTCCACCACAGTGACGACTCTCTGCCTCCAAGAGAGGGACGTCAACAGACTCTTCAAGAGGCAGAACCACCGCAAAGCAGCCGGACCAGATTCTGTCTCTCCATCCACCCTGAAGCACTGTGCTGACCAGCTGTCTCCGGTGTTCACTGACATCTTCAACACCTCTTTGGAGATATGTCACGTGCCAGCCTGCTTCAAAGCATCGACCATCATCCCTGTACCCAAGAAAGCAAGGACCACAGGACTAAATGACTTCAGACCTGTTGCCCTCACCTCTGTGGTCATGAAGTCTTTTGAGCGCCTTGTGCTTTCCCACCTGAAAGCCATAACGGACCCACTCCTGGACCCCCTGCAGTTCGCCTACAGAGCCAACAGGTCTGTAGACGATGCAGTAAACATGGCCCTACACTTCACCCTCCAGCATCTGGACTCCCCAGGAACCTATGCCAGGATCCTGTTTGTGGACTTCAGCTCTGCGTTTAATACCATCATCCCTGCTCTGCTACAGGACAAGCTCTCCCAGCTCACTGTGCCTGACTCCACCTGCAGGTGGATCACAGACTTCCTGTCTGACAGGAAACAACACGTGAAGCTGGGTAGAAATGTCTCTGACTCCCAGACCATCAGCACCGGATCCCCTCAGGGCTGTGTTCTTTCTCCTCTACTCTTCTCCCTGTACACCAACAGCTGCACCTCCAGTCACCAGTCCATCAGGCTCCTGAAGTTTGCGGATGACACCTCCCTCATTGGGCTCATCTCTGGTGGAGATGAGTCCGCCTACAGATGGGAGATTGACCATCTGGTGACCTGGTGCAGCCAGAACAACCTGGAGCTAAATGCTCTAAAAACAGTGGAGATGGTTGTGGACTTTAGGAAGAACCCAGCCCCACCCGCCCCATCATCCTGTGTGACTCCCCAGTCGACTCTGTGGAGTCTTTCCGCTTCCTGGGTACCATCATCACCCAGGACCTCAAGTGGGAGCTGAACATCAGCTCCCTCACCAAGAAAGCCCAGCAGAGGATGTACTTCCTGCGACAGCTGAAGAAGTTCAACCTGCCAAAGACAATGATGGTGCACTTCTACACTGCCATCATCGAGTCCATCCTCACCTCATCCATCACCATCTGGTACGCTGCTGCCACTGCCAAGGACAAGGGCAGACTGCAGCGTATCATTCGATCAGCTGAGAAGGTGATCGGCTGCAATCTGCCATCCCTCCAGGACCTGTACGCCTCTAGGACCAGGAAGCGTGCAGGTAAGATTGTGGCTGACCCCTCCCACCCAGGTTACAATCTCTTTGAGGTACTTCCCTCTGGCAGGAGGCTGCGGTCCATCAGGACTAAAACGTCTCGCCATAAAAACAGTTTCTTCCCGTCGGCAGCTGGCCTCCTTAACAAGGCCCGGATTACCCACTGTCATTGACTCTTATACCCACCCTGTATATAAAGTATGCATTACATTAATGCTCCCACGTTCTTCTGCACAGCTTTCTATTTCTCTTCTTATCTTTATCTATTTATTTGATCCCAACTGCCAATAATCCCGTATTGATCCAGCCCTTCGTCATTAGTCTTAATGTTCTTCTTCTCGCCGTGTTACAGGAAGTTAGCCGGCCGCACGCTCTTCATCACCGGGGCAGTCGAGGGATCGGTAAGGCCATCGCTCTGAAAGCTGCCAGAGATGGAGCCAACATCATCATCGCCGCCAAGACCGCTGTGCCCCACCCCAAACTGCCGGGAACCATCTACAGCGCTGCGGAGGAGGGTGAGGAGCTAACAGACTACATGCTAACAGATTAAACCCTGTTTAATGAGACGGTGACTCTGACCCAGCATGCTCTCTGTTTCAGTGGAGGCCGCCGGAGGGAAAGCGTTGGCCTGCATCGTCGACATTCGCGACGAGCAGCAGATCGGAGAGGCCGTTCAGAAAGCTGTCGACAAGTTTGGAGGTACATTCACACTCTCACCTGTTCGCTACGAGTTAATATCCGCACATTTTTATCAAGATATTTATGTATGTATGTATGTATGTTTGTATGTATTTATGTATGTTTGTTTGTATGTATGTATTTATGTATGTTTGTTTGTATGTATGTATTTATGTTTGTATGTTTGTTTGTATGTATGTATTTATGTATGTATGTTTGTATGTTTGTTTGTATGTATGTATGTTTGTATGTATGTATTTATGTTTGTATGTATTTATGTTTGTATGTATGTATGTATTTATGTATGTATGTATGTATTTATGTATGTATGTATGTTTGTTTGTTTGTTTGTTTGTTTGTATGTATGTATTTATGTTTCTGAATGAAATTAGTTTTTCAAATTGTTGCTCTATTAGATAAATGAGAAGTTGTTCTGGGTTTATGGCTCAGTGTATCAGTGGGTGGGAAGCTGGTGAGGGATCACGTCAGGGAGACTTCCTGCCCCAACAGTGACATCATCATCAGCTTGTTTCTGATTGGCAGGAATCGACATCCTGGTGAACAACGCCAGCGCCATCAGTCTGACAGGAACTCTGGAGACGCCCATGAAGAAGGTGGACCTGATGCTGGGAATCAACCTGAGAGGAACCTACCTGACGTAAGAGTCTGACACACTGCTAACGAGGTTAATTAACTCGGCTAACGAGTCATACTGTTAAACTAGCATGCTAATAGACTTTCATTGTTAACTAGAATGTTGTAGTTTTGTTTAACTCGTTAACGAGCGGAGTTAACGAGCGGAGTTAACGAGCGGAGTTAACGAGCGTCTGTATGTGTCAGGTCTAAGATGGTCCTCCCTCACCTGCTGAAGGGTCACAATCCTCACATCCTGAATCTGTCGCCTCCGCTCAACCTCAACCCCGTCTGGTTCAAGAACCACACAGGTAACCATAGCAACAGACCACTCAGCATCCCATCATACACCTGTGCAGTACTAACGCGTGGTTTGTTTGTTTTATTCAGCGTACACAATGGCGAAGTACGGTATGTCCATGTGCGTCCTGGGAATGGCCGAAGAGTTCAGAGGTCAAATCGCTGTCAACGCCCTCTGGCCTAAAACCGGTCAGTGGCTAAGTGTTAGCATGCTAACAGGCTCCTCATTGACCCTCCATGACGCTAACCCTGCTCTGGCCTGTGTGTTGTTACCGTAGCGATACAGACGGCAGCAATGGACATGTTGGGCGGAGACGGAATTGGGAAACAGTGTCGTACGACTGACATCATTGCGGACGCCGCCTACGCAATCCTGTCCCGATCGAAGGACTACACAGGTCACTTCCTGGTGGATGAGGACGTCCTTAAAGAGCAGGGAGTCCAAAACTTCGATCAGTACGCCGTCCAACCAGGTGAGAGCATGCTAGCTGAGCTAATGCTAACCTAGCATGTGTAGTTACAGGCTAGCTTTCCTGCACACTGTCATGTGGTAGTTATTGTGGTCTCTGATTGGTCGACAGGGCACCCCCTGCTGCCAGACTTCTTCCTGGACGACGCACCCGAGACACTGGTGAAAAAAGATGGAGGAACACGGTAAATACTATAAATACAGCAAATACTATAAATACAGCAAATACTATGAATACAGCAAATACTATAAATACAGTAAATACATTAAATACAGCAAATACTATAAATACAGCAAATACTATAAATACAGCAAATACTATAAATACAGTAAATACTATAAATACTGTAAATACTATAAATACTGTAAATACTATAAATACTGTAAATACTATAAATACAGCAAATACTGTAAATACAGTAAATACTATAAATACAGCAAATACTATAAATACTGTAAATACAGTAAATACTATAAATACTATAAATACTGTAAATACAGCAAATACTATAAATACAGTAAATACATTAAATACAGCAAATACTATAAATACAGCAAATACTATAAATACAGCAAATACTATAAATACAGTAAATACTATAAATACTGTAAATACTATAAATACTGTAAATACTATAAATACTGTAAATACAGTAAATACTATAAATACAGCAAATACTATAAATACTGTAAATACAGTAAATACTATAAATACTATAAATACTGTAAATACATTAAATACAGCAAATACTATAAATACAGTAAATACATTAAATACAGCAAATACTATAAATACAGTAAATACATTAAATACAGCAAATACTATAAATACAGCAAATACTATAAATACAGCAAATACTATAAATACAGTAAATACTATAAATACTGTAAATACTATAAATACTGTAAATACTATAAATACAGCAAATACTGTAAATACTATAAATACAGCAAATACTATAAATACAGCAAATACTATAAATACTGTAAATACTATAAATACTATAAATACTATAAATACTGTAAATACTATAAATACAGCAAATACTGTAAATACTGTAAATACAGTAAATACTATAAATACAGCAAATACTATAAATACTGTAAATACAGTAAATACTATAAATACAGCAAATACTATAAATACTGTAAATACAGTAAATACTATAAATACTATAAATACTGTAAATACAGCAAATACTATAAATACAGTAAATACATTAAATACAGCAAATACTATAAATACAGCAAATACTATAAATACAGCAAATACTATAAATACAGTAAATACTATAAATACTGTAAATACTATAAATACTGTAAATACTATAAATACTGTAAATACAGTAAATACTATAAATACAGCAAATACTATAAATACTGTAAATACAGTAAATACTATAAATACTATAAATACTGTAAATACAGCAAATACTATAAATACAGTAAATACATTAAATACAGCAAATACATTAAATACAGCAAATACTGTAAATACAGCAAATACTATAAATACAGTAAATACTATAAATACTGTAAATACTATAAATACTGTAAATACTATAAATACAGCAAATACTATAAATACTGTAAATACTATAAATACTGTAAATACAGCAAATACTATAAATACTGTAAATACTGTAAATACTATAAATACTGTAAATACTATAAATACTGTAAATACTATAAATACAGCAAATACTGTAAATACTGTAAATACTGTAAATACTATAAATACTGTAAATACAGCAAATACTATAAATACAGCAAATACTATAAATACTGTAAATACAGCAAATACTATAAATACTGTAAATACTATAAATACTATAAATACAGCAAATACTATAAATACTGTAAATACAGTAAATACTATAAATACTGTAAATACTATAAATACTGTAAATACAGTAAATACTATAAATACAGCAAATACTATAAATACAGCAAATACTATAAATACTGTAAATACTATAAATACTGTAAATACAGTAAATACTATAAATACAGCAAATACTATAAATACAGCAAATACTATAAATACTGTAAATACAGCAAATACTATAAATACAGAAAATACTGTAAATACTATAAATACTATAAATATTATAAATACTGTAAATACAGCAAATACTATAAATACTATAAATACAGCAAATACTGTAAATACAGTAAATACTGTAAATACAGCAAATACTATATATACAGCAAATACTATGAATACAGCAAATACAATAAATACAGCAAATACTATAAATACTGTAAATACTATAAATACAGCAAATACTATAAATACTGTAAATACAGCAAATACTATAAATACTGTAAATACTGTAAATACTATAAATACTGTAAATACTATAAATACAGCAAATACTGTAAATACTGTAAATACTGTAAATACTATAAATACTGTAAATACAGCAAATACTATAAATACAGCAAATACTATAAATACTGTAAATACAGCAAATACTATAAATACTGTAAATACTATAAATACTATAAATACAGCAAATACTATAAATACTGTAAATACAGTAAATACTATAAATACTGTAAATACTATAAATACTGTAAATACAGTAAATACTATAAATACAGCAAATACTATAAATACAGCAAATACTATAAATACTGTAAATACTATAAATACTGTAAATACAGTAAATACTATAAATACAGCAAATACTATAAATACAGCAAATACTATAAATACTGTAAATACAGCAAATACTATAAATACAGAAAATACTGTAAATACTATAAATACTATAAATACTATAAATACTGTAAATACAGCAAATACTATAAATACTATAAATACAGCAAATACTGTAAATACAGTAAATACTGTAAATACAGCAAATACTATATATACAGCAAATACTATGAATACAGCAAATACAATAAATACAGCAAATACTATAAATACTGTAAATACTATAAATACAGCAAATACTATAAATACTGTAAATACTATAAATACAGCAAATACTATAAATACAGCAAATACTATAAATACTGTAAATACTATAAATACTGTAAATACAGCAAATACTATAAATACTGTAAATACTGTAAATACTATAAATACTGTAAATACTATAAATACTGTAAATACTATAAATACAGCAAATACTGTAAATACTGTAAATACTATAAATACTGTAAATACAGCAAATACTATAAATACAGCAAATACTATAAATACTGTAAATACAGCAAATACTATAAATACTGTAAATACTATAAATACTATAAATACAGCAAATACTATAAATACTGTAAATACTATAAATACTGTAAATACAGTAAATACTATAAATACTGTAAATACTGTAAATACTGTAAATACTATAAATACTGTAAATACAGCAAATACTATAAATACAGCAAATACTATAAATACTGTAAATACAGCAAATACTATAAATACTGTAAATACTATAAATACTATAAATACAGCAAATACTATAAATACTGTAAATACTATAAATACTGTAAATACAGTAAATACTATAAATACTGTAAATACTATAAATACTGTAAATACAGTAAATACTATAAATACAGCAAATACTATAAATACAGCAAATACTATAAATACTGTAAATACTATAAATACTGTAAATACAGTAAATACTATAAATACAGCAAATACTATAAATACAGCAAATACTATAAATACTGTAAATACTATAAATACTGTAAATACAGCAAATACTATAAATACAGCAAATACTGTAAATACTGTAAATACTATAAATACTATAAATACTATAAATACTGTAAATACAGCAAATACTATAAATACAGCAAATACTGTAAATACAGTAAATACTGTAAATACAGCAAATCCTATATATACAGCAAATACTATGAATACAGCAAATACAATAAATACAGCAAATACTATAAATACTGTAAATACTATAAATACTATAAATACTGTAAATACAGCAAATACTATAAATACAGCAAATACTATAAATACTGTAAATACAGCAAATACTGTAAATACTGTAAATACAGTAAATACTATAAATACTGTAAATACTATAAATACTGTAAATACTATAAATACAGCAAATACTGTAAATACAGTAAATACTGTAAATACAGCAAATACTATATATACAGCAAATACTATGAATACAGCAAATACAATAAATACAGCAAATACTATAAATACTGTAAATACTATAAATACTATAAATACTGTAAATACAGCAAATACTATAAATACAGCAAATACTATAAATACTGTAAATACAGCAAATACTGTAAATACTGTAAATACAGTAAATACTATAAATACTGTAAATATAGTAAATACTGTAAATACAGTAAATATAGTAAATACTATAAATACTATAAATACAGCAAATACTATAAATACTGTAAATACTATAAATACTGTAAATACAGTAAATACTATAAATACTGTAAATACAGCAAATACTATAAATACTGTAAATACTATAAATACAGCAAATACTATAAATACAGCAAATACTATAAATACTGTAAATACTATAAATACTGTAAATACAGCAAATACTATAAATACAGCAAATACTGTAAATACTGTAAATACTATAAATACTATAAATACTATAAATACTGCAAATACTATAAATACTGTAAATACAGTAAATACTATAAATACAGCAAATACTGTAAATACAGTAAATACTGTAAATACAGTAAATACAGCAAATACTATAAATACTATAAATACAGCAAATACTGTAAATACAGTAAATACAGCAAATACTATAAATACTGTAAATACAGCAAATACTATAAATACTGTAAATATAGTAAATACTGTAAATACAGTAAATATAGTAAATACTATAAATACTATAAATACAGCAAATACTATAAATACTGTAAATACTATAAATACTGTAAATACAGTAAATACTATAAATACTGTAAATACAGCAAATACTATAAATACAGTAAACATAGTAAATACTATAAATACAGTAAACATAGTAAATATTATAAATACAGTAAATATTGTAAATACTATAACTACAGTAAATATAGTAAATACTATAAATACAGTAAATACTATAAATACTGTAAATACCATAAATACTATAAATACAGCAAATACTATAAATACTGTAAATACTATAAATACTGTAAATACAGTAAATACTATAAATACTGTAAATACTATAAATACTGTAAATACAGTAAATACTATAAATACAGCAAATACTATAAATACAGCAAATACTATAAATACTGTAAATACTATAAATACTGTAAATACAGTAAATACTATAAATACAGCAAATACTATAAATACAGCAAATACTATAAATACTGTAAATACTATAAATACTGTAAATACAGCAAATACTATAAATACAGCAAATACTGTAAATACTGTAAATACTATAAATACTATAAATACTATAAATACTGCAAATACTATAAATACTGTAAATACAGCAAATACTATAAATACTATAAATACAGCAAATACTGTAAATACAGTAAATACTGTAAATACAGCAAATACAATAAATACAGCAAATACTATAAATACTGTAAATACTATAAATACTATAAATACTGTAAATACAGCAAATACTATAAATACAGCAAATACTATAAATACTGTAAATACAGCAAATACTGTAAATACTGTAAATACAGTAAATACTATAAATACTGTAAATACTATAAATACTGTAAATACTATAAATACAGCAAATACTGTAAATACAGTAAATACTATAAATACTGTAAATATAGTAAATACTGTAAATACAGTAAATATAGTAAATACTATAAATACTATAAATACAGCAAATACTATAAATACTGTAAATACTATAAATACTGTAAATACAGTAAATACTATAAATACTGTAAATACAGCAAATACTATAAATACTGTAAATACTATAAATACAGCAAATACTATAAATACAGCAAATACTATAAATACTGTAAATACTATAAATACTGTAAATACAGCAAATACTATAAATACAGCAAATACTGTAAATACTGTAAATACTATAAATACTATAAATACTGCAAATACTATAAATACTGTAAATACAGTAAATACTATAAATACAGCAAATACTGTAAATACAGTAAATACTGTAAATACAGTAAATACAGCAAATACTATAAATACTATAAATACAGCAAATACTGTAAATACAGTAAATACAGCAAATACTATAAATACTGTAAATACAGCAAATACTATAAATACTGTAAATATAGTAAATACTGTAAATACAGTAAATATAGTAAATACTATAAATACTATAAATACAGCAAATACTATAAATACTGTAAATACTATAAATACTGTAAATACAGTAAATACTATAAATACTGTAAATACAGCAAATACTATAAATACAGTAAACATAGTAAATACTATAAATACAGTAAACATAGTAAATATTATAAATACAGTAAATATTGTAAATACTATAACTACAGTAAATATAGTAAATACTATAAATACAGTAAATACTATAAATACAGTAAATACTATAAATACAGTAAATACAGTAAATACTATAAATACTATAAATACAGTTAATATTATAAATACAGTAAATATAGTAAATACTATAAATACAGTAAATACTATAAATACAGTAAATATAGTAAATACTATAAATACAGTAAATATAGTAAGTACTATAAATACAGTAAATACTATAAATACAGTAAATACTATAAATACTATAAATACAGTTAATATTATAAAAACAGTAAATACAGTAAATACTATAAATACAGTAAATACTATAAATACAGTAAATATAGTAAATACTATAAATACAGTAAATATAGTAAGTACTATAAATACAGTAAATACTATAAATACAATAAATACAGTAAATACTATAAATACAGTAAATACCATAAATACAGTAAATACAGTAAATACTATAAATACAGTAAATACTATAAATACAGTAAATACAGTAAATACTATAAATACTATAAATACAGTAAATACTATAAATACAGTAAATACTATAAATACTATAAATACAGTAAATACAGTAAATACTATAAATACAGTAAATACTATAAATACAGTAAATATTATAAATACAGTAAATATTATAAATACTATAAATACTGTAAATACAGTAAATACAGTTAATATAGTAAATACTATAAATACTATAAATACAGTAAATATTATAAATACAGTAAATACAGTAAATATAGTAAATACTATAAATACAGTAAATATTGTAAATACTATAAATACAGTAAACATAGTAAATACTATAAATACAGTAAAAATAGTAAATATTATAAATACAGTAAATATTGTAAATACTATAACTACAGTAAATATAGTAAATATTATAAATACAGTAAATATTGTAAATACTATAAATACTACAGATATTACAAACACAGTTTCTAAAGTAGGATAATGAAATATATCTATAATTACATTATAATAAACAGCACACTGACCTCATTGTGCCTTTAAGCGTCACTGTGGCGCCCCCTGATGTCTCATAAAGACAAACCAGTCAAATTACCTGTTTTTTTTTTTCCACGTTGCTAGGGGCGACCCCAGCCTTCAAACCACCGCCTCCCTCCAGTGGACCAATAGAAAGCACGTTTGACGCCATCAGAGGAGTCATCAACGAAGACGTCGTCAAGACAACACAGGGCATTTATCAGTTCGACCTATCAGGTAACAGTAAAGTTAGATTGTGTCCATATAAGGAGATTCTGTGGGCGTGGCAACAACATGAACGTCTTTATGTCCATATAAGGAGATCACAAAGGCGTTTGGTTCCTGGACTTGAAGAGCGGCGCCGGCAGCGCGGGGCCGGGCCAGCCCGTCAAAGCCGACGTCATCATGGCGATGGACTCGAGCGACTTCAGCAAGATGTTTGCAGGTGAGCCGTCACCACGGTAACGCTGGTGTAAAACACAGCCATAGCGATGGATTTAGCGGCGTTGTTTCCGTGGTAACAGCTGTGTGTTGGCGTCCTCAGGGGAGCTGAAGCCGACGATGGCCTTCATGTCGGGGAAGCTGCGGATCAAAGGCGACATGACGCTCGCCCTCAAACTGGAGAAACTGATGACCCGCATGAGCAAGGCCAAACTGTGAGACTGAAGCCCCGCCCCCAGACCCACTCAGGCCCCGCCCACCCGCTGTACATGTTGCCTTAATAAAATAATAATGAAATAATAACATTTTAATAAAACCTTAATAAAAAACTGAAAACGTTGTGGTTTCATTCAGAGAACTCTGTTTATATCTCTGATATTATTATACTGAGGACATTCAGCACACAGACCATTATTAACATTAGAATTAATGTTAATATTCATATATAAATATATATGTATATTTTTATATATATATATATATTTATATATATATCTATATATTTATATATAGATATATATAGATGTGTGTGTTGCAGCCAGTCACTCCACCATCTCTCCCTGTTGCGTGTCAACAAGTGTGAAGTGTGTATTTCAGCCTGTGTGTGTGGATCAATAAACTGTCTTATGTGTAAAAGCTGGTGTCACATTTTACACATCAAACAATAAAAACTGTTTAAGTAAAAACCCTCCTGTTTTCTTCTTCTGTGATCTCTTAGTAAAAGGGGGCATTTAATTATCATATTAATATTAATATATATATTATTATTAATATCTATATAAGGACCGTGCATGCCTATAAGTAAGAATACCTGTCAGATAAATGGGAGTGTGATAAATATTCAAGTTCCTCAAAACTAAAACGTTTAGTTTCCTTTATTATAATTATAAAATAATATACTATTATTATTATTATTATTATTATTATTATTATTAGAGTTATGAAGTATCAGAGTATCAGTATCTGTATAAATCTACAAATATCAGTATCTGCTGTCGGACACCATAAAACAATGAGCATGAGTGATTCACTCAGTCTCTCAAACACACCTGCGAGTGCAGCTGCTGAACTTCCGGTTCTCGTTATCCAATCAGAGGCCGGATCCAGGTGTACGGAGGGCTTTTAGTCGCAGCTGTGGCGGCTCCGGCCGTCAGCTTCCAGCCGCTCTTCGGTCGTTCCCCTCGGCAGAGAACAGTGGAGCATGTCGGCGGTTCTCGGACGGATGACGACGACGACGACGACGATGATGATGATGGTCTGGGTTTGGATCAGTCTGCTGACTCTAGCCCGGTTCAACACGGCACAGGACCAGCACCGGGACGCCGAGCTCACGGCGCTGCTGGAGGAGACCGGGAGCGGCGGAAGACTTTCTCCGGTGCCAGTGTGGAAGTTCCTGAACGGTAAAAAGATCCACCTGTGATCAATAAAGGAAGTTAAATCCAACATGGAGTTCAGAGTTTGTCCTGATGAAGTGAATGAAGTGATTTAAATAGTTTCACACTCACTTTGTTTTTACTAACTGCTAATTAAACCCTGAAATATAATTAAATAAATGTAACCTTCCTCAACCAGCAGACATAATAAATGTAATTATAATTAAACTGCTGCTAATATTTACATTTATTGTATCATTAATGAAAAAAATCAACTTTTGTTAAAAAATGTCTCTTAGCTTCTCTGAGCCACTAGCTTAGTCCAGCTACGGCCACGCCCCCTGTGGTTCTCTCTGCTGCCTTTAGTGGGCGCTAGCTATCAGAACTGAAGTTGAACTGGATTCCTTCCCATCATGCATCAGCAGTAACTCTTTCTGTTTCAGAGCGCCGTGACGGTGGTGAGGCGTCAGATTTCGGCCGGGCGCAGTATCTCTGCAGCGGCAGCTCGCTGTCTGTTCGCTTCTCGCTCATTCGACACACTGATCTGCGCCTGGCAGGTGAGTTTGATTCGTCCACCAGCTGCAGAGATTTTACACACTTGGATTGCCAGAATGAAATATAGAAGTTTAGTTTACTGACTGATTCAGTCTCATTATATAATGTCACACCAGGAGCATCAGCAAGCTTTAGCTCAAACTATAAAACGTTAAAAAGGTTCAAATGAAACCTATTAAACTCTTTACACCGGCACACTGCAGTGGGGGCGGAGCTACAGAAATCTTCATGTGCTTTAATCAGTCACATTTAATGTTTACTGAAGCTGCCAAATTAAGATTAGCGCATGGTGTTGATTCATGTTTCTAATAAATTTTCCCCACTCAGCGATACACCCGCTGAGGAACCAACTCTGGTTATTGGCAGCTCCATAGTCAGAAACGTGAAGTTAGCGAAGCCAGCGGTCATAGTTAAATGCATCCCTGGGGCCAGAGCGGGCGACATTGAATCAAATTTAAAACTGCTGGCTAAAGATAAACATAAATACAGTAAGATTGTTATCCACGTCGGCGGTAACGACACCCGTTTACACCAATCGGAGGTCACTAAGATTAATGTGGAGTCGGTGTGTAACTATGCTAAGACAATGTCGGACTCCGTAGTTTTCTCTGGACCCCTCCCCAATGTGACCAGTGATGACATGTATAGCCGCATGTCGTCATTCCACCGCTGGCTGTCGAGGTGGTGTCCAGCAAACGATGTGGGCTTCATTGATAACTGGAAGCCTTTTTGGGGAAAACCTGGTCTGATTAGGAGAGACGGCATCCATCCCACTTTGGATGGAGCGGCTCTCTTATCTAGAAATATGGCGAAGTTTATCTCTAAAACCTGACAGTCCAGAGTTAGGACCAGGAAGCAGAGCTGCTGTCTTACACACTTCTCTGCTCTTTCTTTAGAACAGTCACCCACCCAAAACCCCATAGAGACTGTGTCTGTCCCCCGACCACCAAAATTATTTAAAGAAATAAAAACAAGAGGAGTTCAACATAAAAACCTAATAAAAATTAAAACCAACTCCTCAGTAGCACAAAATAAGAGAATGAAATGTGGACTGTTAAATATCAGGTCTCTGTCCTCTAAAGCTGTTTTAGTGAATGAATTAATATCAGATTATGATATTGATTTACTTTGTCTTACTGAGACCTGGTTGTCCCACGAGGAGTATGTTAGCCTAAATGAATCCACCCCCCCAGTCATATTAATACTCTCATTCCTCGAGGCACTGGCCGAGGAGGTGGAGTAGCAGCCATATATGATTCGAGTGTTTTAATGGACCCTAAACCTAAACTAAATTATAATTCATTTGAAAGCCTTGTTCTTAGTCTTTCTCACCCAAACTGGAAAACACTGCAGCCAGTTCTATTTGTTATAGTGTACCGCGCTCCTGGACCGTACTCTGATTTTATATCTGAATTTTCAGAGTTTCTATCAAGTTTAGTCCTTAAATCAGATAAAGTAATTATTGTAGGTGATTTTAATATTCATGTGGATGTTAACAATGACAGCCTTAGTAATGCATTTATATCATTAATAGACTCAATTGGCTTCTGTCAGAGTGTAAATAAACCAACTCATTGTTTTAATCACACTCTTGACCTTGTTCTATCATATGGCATTGATATTGAACATTTAATAGTCTTCCCACATAATCCTTTCCTATCTGACCATTATTTAATAACTTTTGAATTCATACTATTAGATTATAAGCCATTAGGCAAAACTTCTGTCGTGGAAATTCTTCCCAAAGTTGAGAGGTGCTAAGTCTCTGAAGAACTTTCAAGCCGGTGTGATAATCAAGTCACTTTACTTCATGCTGCATGGAGAGAAGGTCACGTCATGGATGTTCTCTCCCGACTTCCAAAATGCTCTCCCTTATATACATTTCAGTGCATCTCATTACATCACAAACAATGAAACCCCCCTGTGTGTCTTGCAAATGTTACTCCTGTAAATCCAGGTCTCTCTCACCAAATGGTCCTTTGATGTGTGACTTCCCCCTGGCTCTTCCTATCATAAACTCAACCTTTTGACCAGGGGCACATCTATTTTATTACCCCCAAATCCTGTTTCTCTCCCACACTTCCTACAGCAGATGTCTATCTGACAGTGCTGTAGCTAAATTTAAGGAGGAGATTCCTTCAGTGTTTAATTCAATGCCATGTCTGAATTTAACAGTCCTATAACGACTTTAGTCCCTCTGAAATTGATAATCTTGTCGATAGTGCTACAGGCTCACTACAATCAACATTAGACTCTATCGCTCCTATAAAAAGGAAATTATTAAAACATAGGAGACTAGCACCTTGGTATAACCACCAAACCCGCCAGTTAAAACAAATAGCTAGGAAGTCTGAAAGGAAATGGCGCTCTTCCAAATTATCAGAATATCGCTCAAATTGGCAAGATAATCTTAAAACGTATAGAAAGGCCCTCCGTAATGCCAGAGGAGCCTATTACTCAGCACTAATAGAAGAAAATAAGAATAACCCTAGGTTCCTCTTCAGCACTGTAGCCAGGCTGAAAGAGAGTCACAGCTCTATCGAGCCACATATCCCCATAAACTTAAGTAGCAATGACTTCATGAGCTTCTTCTATAATAAAATTATTACTATTAGAGAGAAAATTAATCACCAACTGCCATCAACAGTTATCAGTGGCTCTCCAAGTTCAGGGACTTTTGCTAACGTAAACTCAGATATATATTTAGACTGTTTTTCTGCTATCGATCTTCATCAGTTAACTTCAATCATTTCTTCATCGAAGCCATCAACCTGTCTATTTAACAGGCAGTGTTTCCTTGCCCTTGTCTCAAAGGTCTTGCTCATGGTGGTACTGTTGGGTCTCTGTAAATGTTATAAGGAGTTCGGTTCTTCTGTTCTGAATTGGCGCTATACAAATAAAATTGAATTAAGTTTTCTAAGACTTTTTTTTTTTTACTTCCAGTAAAAGCAGGGTCCCCAATAGAAGCCTGTCTCCATTAAAAGCTGGCTGTGGCTCCACGTTCTGACAAAACAAGTTTAACATTTATTCAGATGCTGCAAACAAGAGAGCAGATTGTAAAGTCTGTACAGTCCGTTCCTCCATTATTTATTCAGGGTCCACCCATCAGAACAAAGTGTTTCATTAAATAAATCTGAGTTGTGAATATGATGTCTGTTTGCCTTTAATCAGCTGAATATAACAATCATTGTGTTCGGTACCTTTTAGAATGACATTTTTTTATCTACAGAGGAAGCAGGTCCTCTTCCGGTGGAGTCCGCCATGTTTGTACAGTAGCCCAGAGTGGACAAAAACACTGGATCTAGAGCGACTTTCATGTTTTTCACAAGTTCTGCAACCAGTTTCTCTTCCACAGCCCGATCTCATTCCCAGGTTATCAAACGCTCTAAATCCCACACTGGTCCTTTTAGGTTAATCTTAATTAATGGGTGATGGGTTACTATCTTTTTATTTTGTCCTATCGTCTTTCCACAGACGGGAGGAGGTTGTTGACAGATGGATGTCAAGGTTCTGTTCGTAACCTCGGGCCGTGGATGCTGCTGACGCTGCCTTATACCAGCTGCCACTTGGCATTATGGGTAGGAACATTTAAAAAAATAAAAATAAAAATAAAAATAAATAGATATATAGAGATAGAGATATATATCTAGATAGAGATATATATCTCTATAGATTATATATCTATATATCTATATATAGAGATATATATATATATATATATATATATATATATATATATATATATATATATATATATATATATATATATATATATATATAGATATATATCTATATATAGATATAGATATATATATATATATCTATATATAGATATATATAGAGATAGATATATATATATATATATCTGATTTTCATTATCACCCTAAATACCAAATGTTCATAATTTCTACTCCCCTTTTTTAATTTTGATTTAGCGATAAACTGTCTGATTACTTTGCTTCTGATATAGTCTGCTTAAAGATAAGAGCTAGAATGAGTTAAATATTGACTTTTCCCCCTGGTGACGGTTGTGTTTTTTTCACTCTCCAGGTTTCAAATGGAACCTGGTTTCGTCAGCTGAGACTTCGTTACTTTGACCATCTGCTGCAGGCAAACGTAACTGGTCTGGCCACCTGTGAGAATCCTGCAACATCCCTGCAACTGATGCCACCGTTGGTGACTTGCAGAACAACAGATGTCACTGTGAAACTGCCTCTTGGAACCAGACTGAAGAGGGTAAAATCTCTGGGTAAAGATGGTGTAGTTCGGCAGGCAATCACAACAATGACTCCAGGAGCAGTGTATGTGCAGATCCCAACCCCAGCAGACTTGGTAAGGTTGGTCTAAAACATGATCCGGTTTATTAAAATGAGGCATGAGAGCTAATGACCGTATGTTTTGCAGGATTCAATCTTTGAAGTGATTTATTTAGACTCTGCTGGGAAAACATCCACGATGCTGGCAGCTTGTTCCACTGCAGCAACACAAACTAGGCGGGATCGACACCCAAGAGCTCTCCAAAACCCCAACCTGTGGGAGCTTTGGGACTTTGAGCAAGTTCTAGTGGAGCCCGTCATCCAGGAACCGACGGAGCCCAGTGGGTTCCGGAATGACGAAGTGACTGATGCTGACACAGAAATCTTTGAGTTGTGGGGATTTGATGAAATTCCTGAAGGGCCGTATACCGGAATCGACACCCCTGGCGCCCGACGACTACCACCAGTACCAGCACCACCACCACTTGCGCCCGACGACGACGACGACGACCACCACCACCACCACCACCACCACCACCACTTGCGCCCGACGAAGACCACCACCACCACCACTTGCGCCCGGCGACGACCACCACCACCCTTGCGCCCGACGACGACGACCACCACCACCACTTGCGCCCGACGACGACGACCACCACCACCACCACTTGCGCCCCCGACGACGACCACCACCACCACTTGCGCCCCGGCGACGACGACGACCACCACCAGCAGCACCACGGGCGCCCCGGCGACGACGACGACCACCACCAGCAGCACCACGGGCGCCCGGCGACGACGACCACCACCAGCAGCACTACGGGCGCCCGGCGACGACGACCACCACTACGGGCGCCCCGGCGACGACCACGACCACCACCAGCAGCACCACGGGCGCCCGGGCGACGACGACGATGGCGACCACCACCACGGGCGCCCGACGACTGCGACCACCACGGGCACTACGACGACGACCACCACCACCACCACCACGGGCGCCCCCACCACTGGCTGACACGTCTGATGCCCCGACGACGACCCCCCACGGCGACCACCACCACGGGCGCCCGACGACGGCGACCACCACCACGGGCGCCCGACGACGGCGACCACCACCACGGGCGCCCCGACGACGGCGACCACCACCACGGGCGCTCCGACCACCACCACCACCACCACGGGCGCCACGACGACAACCACCACCACGGGCGCCCCACCACTGGCTGACACGTCTGACGCCCGACCACCACCACGACGACCACCACCACCACCACGGGCGCCCGACGACGACCACCACCACCACCACCACCAGGGCGCCCGACGACGACCACCACCACCACCACGGGCGCCCCACCACTGGCTGACACGTCTGACGCCCGACCACCACCACGACGACCACCACGACCACCACCACCACCACCACGGGCGCCCAACGACGACCACCACCACGGGCGCCCCAACGACGACCACCACCACGGGCGCCCGACGACGACCACCACCACCACCACCACGGGCGCCCGACGACGACCACCACCACCACCACCACGGGCGCCCGACGACGACCACCACCACCACCACCCGGGCGCCCCGACGACGACGACCACCACCACCACCACGGGCGCCCCGACGACGACGACCACCACCACCACCACCACGGGCGCCCGACGACGACGACGACCACCACCACCACCACGGGCGCCCCGACGACGACGACCACCACCACCACGGGCGCCCCGACGACGACGACCACCACCACCACGGGCGCCCGACGACGACGACGACCACCACCACCACGGGCGCCCCGACGACGACGACGACCACCACCACGGGCGCCCGACGACCACCACCACGGGCGCCCGACCACCACCACCACGGGCGCCCCGACCACCACCACCACGGGCGCCCGACCACCACCACCACGGGCGCCCGACCACCACCACCACGGGCGCCCGACCACCACCACCACGGGCGCCCGACCACCACCACCACCACCACGGGCGCCCGACGACGACGACCACCACCACCACGGGCGCCCGACGACGACGACCACCACCACGGGCGCCCGACGACGACGACCACCACCACGGGCGCCCCGACGACGACGACCACCACCACGGGCGCCCGACGACGACGACGACGACCACCACCACGGGCGCCCCGACGACGACGACGACGACGACCACCACCACGGGCGCCCGACGACGACGACGACGACGACCACCACCACCACGGGCGCCCCGACGACCACCACCACCACGGGCGCCCCGACGACGACGACCACCACCACCACGGGCGCCCGACGACCACCACCACCACGGGCGCCCGACGACGACGACAACCACCACCACCACCACCACCACGGGCGCCCCGACGACGACCACCACCACCACCACCACCACCACGGGCGCCCCGACGACGACGACGACGACCACCACCACCACCACCACGGGCGCCCCGACGACGACGACGACCACCACCACCACGGGCGCCCCGACGACGACCACCACCACGGGCGCCCGACGACGACCACCACCACGGGCGCCCCGACGACGACCACCACCACTACCACCACCACGGGCGCCCCAACTACTACTACTACCACCACCACGACTACCACCACGCACCCGGGACACCCGGGCACCCGGGCACCCGGGACACCCGGGACACCCCGCGCACCCGGGGCACCCGGGGCACCCGGGGCACCCGGGACACCCGGGACACCCCGCGCACCCGGGGCACCCGGGACATCCGGGGGCACCCCGCGCACCCGGGGCACCCGGGACACCCGGGGCACCCCGCGCACCCGGGACACCCGGGACACGGACGCCCCGAGCGCCTACAGGGCGCCCTGCTGACTACCACCACCATGGGTGGCCCCTAGCGCCCCAGGCGTCCCGATGACGACCACCACCACGGGCGCCCCACCACTGCCTGACACGCCTGACCCACCCATTCACCCCTCACGTGTGTGTGTGTGTGTGTGTGTGTGTGTGATAATAAACCAAAGCATTACTAAATCCGTCTATTCCCTTTTTTCCTAACTTGTAAAGATTTGTTTGACTTGAGATTATTGAGATGCGCCTGTAGATTTAAATTAGAATATCATGGTAAAGTTCATTTCTTTCAGTAGTCAAATTCAAAAAGGGAAACTCGTATAGATTCATTACACACAGTGAAACATTTCAGGCCTTTATTTCTTTTAATTTTGACTATGGCTTACAGCTAACAAACCCAAAATTCAGTATCTCAGAAAATTTTAATATTAGTACTAGTTCAATATTGTTGACTCACAATGTTACACTCTAATCAGTTAATTAAGTCAACACCTGCAAAGGTTTCCTGAGCCTTTAAATGGTCTGGTTCAGTAGGTTACACAATCATGGGGAAGACTGCTGGCTTGACGGTTGTCCAGAAGACAGTCATTGCCACCCACAAGGAGGGAAAGCCACAGAAGGTCATTGCTAAAGAAGCTTGCTGTTCAGAGTGCTGTATCCAAGCATATTCATAGAAAGTTGAGTGGCAGGAAAAAGTGTGGTAGAAAAAGGTACACAAGCAGCAGGGATAACCGCAGCCTTGAGAGGATTGTGAAGCAACGACCATTCAATAATTTGGGTGAGATTCACAAGGAGTAGACTGAGGCTGAGTCAGTGCATCAACAGCCACCACACACAGATGTATCCAGGACATGGGCTACAACTGTCAGAAGCGTCTTACCTGGGCTAAGGAGAAAAAGGACTGGACTGTTGCTCAGTGGTCCAAAGTCCCCTTTTCAGATGAAAGTGAAGTTTGCATTTCATTTGGGAATCGAGGTCTTCCTCCAAAGTCTGGAGGAAGAGTGGAAAGGCACAGAATCCAAGTTGCTTTTAGTCCAGTGTGAAGTTTCCACAGTCAGTGATGATTTGGGGATCTGCTGGTGTTGGTCCCCTGTGTTTTATCAAGTCCAAAGTCAACGCAGCCAAATGTCTACCAGGACATTTTGGAGCACTTCATGCTTCCTTCTGCTGACAGGCTTTATGGAGATGCTGATTTCATTTCCCAGCAGGACTTGGCACCTGCCCACTCTGCCAAAGGTACCAATACCTGGTTTAATGACCATGGTTTTACTGTGCTTGATTGGCCAGCAATCTCACCTGACCTGAACCCCATAGAGCATCTATGGGCTATTGTCAAGAGGAAGGTGAGAGACACCAGACCCAACAATGCAGACGAACTGAAGGCCGCTATCAAAGCAACCTGGACTTCCATAACACCTCGGCAGTGCCACAGGCTGATTGCCTCCATGCCACGCTGCATTGATGCAATAATTCATGGAAGATTAGCCCCGACCAAGTATTGAGTGCATATATGAACATACTTTTGAATAAGCAGACATTTCTGTGTTAAAATGTATTGGTCTTATGAAATATTCTAATTTTCTAAGATACTGAATTTTGGGTTTGTTAGCTGTAAGCCACAATCATAAAACTTGAAAGAAATAAAGACTTGAAATATTTCACTCTGTGTGTAATGAATCTATATAATGAGTTTCACTTTTTGAATTGAATTTCTGAAATAAATGAACTTTGTCATGATATTCTAATTTATTGAAATGCACCTGTACATTCATTAATTTCTGATAATTAATCAGACATATTGTGACAGAAACTTTTATTTTATTGTGTAATCTGCTATAGTGATTTAACTCCTAGCTTTAAACTGGAAACTGGAACCCATGTTTTAGGACGTCTATCAGTAGAAAACGGCATCAACAGGATTCTCTTATTGTAAGGTAGAAAATGTCCATAATGGGCTTTTAAAAAGAACTTGAACAACATAAAACCAACTGAATAAGTTTGATATTCAGTATCTTTTGATGGTGAAGCATTTTTAAACCTTCCTGTCCAATGAGAGCGCTCCAAACTAATCTCTGCCTAAAGGAATATAAACAGTTCCCACAACATCAGGGGTTGCTCCTCTGTTTAAAGTGGATAAACGAAGTTATAATGCATTGAAATACAACTGTGTGCTTCAGAGTTGTATCTGAACGTCAGTGAATAATGGTCGAGTAAGGTCCGATCACAGACTCAAACTGCCTAGCTTAGCAATTCAGACTAATCTTTAGCTAAATGACATTATATAGAACAACCTTCCTCCTCCCATGTGCTCCGCTACATCAGGCGGATAGAAGTGATGGATGCCTCCTGAAAGATTAAGATTTAATAGGAGCCATTAATTAATAATTGTATTATATTAGGTTAGTGATGGTTCATATTTCTTGGTGAATGTGATGAGTTGGTGTTTCTGATATATTTTCATTATTTTGTCTTTGTGACTGAATGCTGAGTCACATGGATGTGAGCGGAGCCACTGAGCACCTGTCCACCTGTGAGTGTGATGAGTTTATTCACTGTGAATAATTATGAGTTCACGCTCCTTACTCTAGTTTGTATCTTATAAAATTATTAAATGCATTATTTCCTATCTAAGATCACAAATCTAAGTTCTGATCTGTGACTTCAGGTTTCACCCACGACCAGGACACATTGTGTTACTTTGTTTTTAAATGTTTGTCTCCTTCAGTTGAAAATGACCAAAGACAAGCAATCGTGACGTTGTGCCAGCCTATTTCCTGCCTAGCAACCAGGAGCCAATCGTGACTAGTGAGAGGAATCAACCAATCAGGAGCAGCAGCTCTCTGGTTGTCCTGTTTTCGTGTTGCTTCGAGCTAATTTTAATTAAATTAAACTAACATGAACTTTTAGTGGGTTTATCTGGATGTCTTAAGGGTCTGAACCACTGACGGTGTAGTATATAGTGCCGTGCACTTATACTGTCACGATGATGTTAGTGAAGTGTAGGCGGAGGGATACTAGGTTGTGATGTGTCTAGTTCCCGGGCTACCGGAGTGAGTGTAATGCAGGCAACGTGTGGGCAATAAAGCGACACTGTTGGAGTTAAAGACAAGCCTACGGATGTCCATTATGTATGTCGAGTCACCCGGCCATGAAGAACTATAACATGGTGTCAGAAGTTGGTCCAGTTCGTCAGTTTGCCGAAGTCGAAAAACACCAGAGTTTTGCTAGCTAAAAGTTGTGCTAGTGGTAGCGTCCCTAAAAAAGTAGACGCACGGAGACCTGCAACGACAGGAGACGGTATGATGGAGCAGTTCAAACTACCATCGCCACTGGTGTTGACAGGCAACTTGGGAGAAAACTGGAGAAGATGGGAACAGCGCTTCCAAATCTACATGACCGCGAGTGGTGCAGAGGGTAAGGATGAAAAGATCAAAGTTTCCATCTTACTGCACGCACTAGGAGAGGAGGCTCTCGAAGTGTATAACAAACTTAACCTTCCAGAAGAAAAGACTGTGAAAGATGTTCTCACAGCTTTTGAAGCATATTGTCTGCCCAAGAAGAATACAGTGTTTGAAAGGCACCAATTTTGGGCGCACCCTATGACAGCCTCTGTCTCCATTGATAAATATGTGACGGAGCTCAGACAAAAAAGTAAGGACTGTGAATTTGGCGCCTCGGAAAACGACATGATCAGAGACAAGATTGTGTTCAGTATGAATGACCAGCGTCTTAAAGAGAGACTTTTAAGAGAGCCAAATCTTACATTAGAAAAGGCCATAGACACTTGCCGTGCTGCTGAGATCGCCAGAGCTCAAATAGAAGCAATGAGCGCAGCCACTCAAGAGAGATCTGTACATACAGTGCATAAGAAAAAACAGGACAGTCAACCACGCAATAAAGGACCAAAGCAACCTTTTCAACACACACAAAGCAGTGGACATGTAAACACATGCAGAAAATGTGGAAAATCACACCAGCCCAAACAATGCCCAGCATATGGAGTTTCCTGCCACAAGTGTGGTAAACAGAACCACTATGCAAAGATGTGTGGGTCAGGTAAAGCACAGCATAGAAGGACAGTGCATGATATCAGTCCAGAAATTGACACTCTGTTTATTGGAACAGTGAACATTGACCAGCTCGACTCCAGCCTTGACAAGTCCTGGTACTCTGAAGTACAGGTTGACAACATGTCCGTAAGGTTCAAATTGGATACAGGAGCAGAGGCCAATGTCCTACCACTGAGGATGTTTAAGTCCATGAAAAGGAAGGCCAGACGGGAAAGGAGAGCACACCTGCAACTACAGCCCACAAAAACAGTGCTGGTGGCTTATGGAGGGATGAGGCTGAGGCCAGAGGGGTTACTCACACTCAAGTGCTCTACACCCAAAGCTCATGCAAGTCTGCCGTTTTACATATCGAGACACTCATCCACACCTATCCTAGGGGGAGATGCTTGTGTAGACTTGCACCTGGTAAAAAGGCTGGACATCGACAAACTGGATGTGAAACATCCAACTACGAAGGAGGAGCTGATAGCTCCACACCCAACAGTCTTTGAAGGTCTGGGGGGAGTTTGCCGGAGAATATCACATCCACACAAACCCCAAGGCTACGCCAGTCATACATGGCTGCAGAAAAATACCACTGGCCATGATGGATAAACTCAGAGACACTCTTGATGACCTGTTACAAGCAGATGTGATTGCACAGGTGACGGAGCCAACACCATGGGTAACTAGCCTTGTAATCACAGAAAAGAAAGATAAGAAGAAATTGAGGGTTTGCTTGGACCCCACTGATTTAAACAAAGCAATACTAAGACAGCACTACTCCATCCGCACAACAGATGAAGTTTTGTGCAAACTTGCTGGTAAGAAGATATTCACAGTGCTGGATGAGAAGGACGGCTACTGGCAAGTAAAGCTTGACAAGGAGTCATCGCTGCTGTGCACATTTAACACACCGTGGGGAAGATATAGGTTCAAACGTTTGCCGTTTGGAATCAAGTCAGCAAGCGAGGTTTTTCAGCAGCGCAATTGTGAAGCGTTCGGTGACATACAAGGAGTACACATCATAGCTGACGATATGATCATCGCGGCAGCTACAGAAAAAGAACATGATGAGATAATACAGAAAGTGATGACCAGAGCAAAAGAAGCAAATGTGAAATTCAACAAAGAGAAAATACAGTACAAGGTGAGCAGCGTCAACTACATGGGCCACGTCGTCACTTCAGAGGGTGTGAAAGCAGACGAGGCAAAAGTTAAAGCCATAGCTGAGATGCCTCCACCCACTGACAAAGCAGGACTACAGAGGATGCTAGGCATGACAAAATACCTGGCGCAGTACATCCCAGGCAAGGCCACCATAACAGCGCCGCTAAGACAGCTGCTCAGGAAGGACAATATGTGGCAGTGGCAACACGAACATGACGAAGCAGTCAAAAAACTGAAAGATGCTCTCACAAATGCTCCTGTGCTCAGATTCTTTGATCCACAGAAACAGCTCATCATACAGGCTGATACGTCTAAGGACGGCCTAGGAGCATGCCAAGTACGGCCGCCTCGGTGTGTTGGTGCGCTTTGTTTTTTCTTGCTTTGTGTGTTAATTCAGTTTTCGGCTGTGATACCCGGGGCTCTTTCACTAAAGAAGAGCTCATGAACATCAGGGGAACAACTCCAGCTGATCTCTTTCCCACTTTTCTTATTTCTTCCGTGGAATTATTGGACATTGTGGTCAAAAGTGCGCTCACCTTTGCTCACGCAGTGAAACGCAGGAGGAGAGGGAGACGTGCCGGTGCGCTTGTGCGTCTCCGCCAGCGCGGACATCGTACGCCGTTACCTGGAATATTCCTCTCCAATGTGCGCTCACTGTGCAACAAAATGGACCAACTTCAGCTACTTCTGGGGAAAAACAGTGACTTTTCTTCATCCTCTGTTTTATGCTTCACAGAGACGTGGCTGAGTGGATCGGTACCGGACTCTGCGCTGCAGCTGGCAGGCTTCCAACTCCTCAGAGCGGATCGTGACACAGAACTCTCCGGCAAAACAAAGGGTGGAGGTATCTGTTTTTATACCAAGAGTAGCTGGTGTAATGATGTGACAGTGATCCAACAGCACTGCTCTTCTACTCTGGAATCTTTCTTTATAAACTGCAAACCTTTTTACTCCCCCCGTGAGTTTGTTTCATTCATTCTGGTCGGTGTTTACATTGCACCGCAGGCCAACGTGCAGGATGCACAGCGCATACTCGCCGACCAGATACTGTATGTGGAGCAGACTAACCCGGACTCTTTAGTTATTGTCCTCGGTGACTTTAACAAAGGAAACCTCAGTCACGATCTTCCAAAATATAAACAGTTTATTAAATGCCTGACCAGAGAGAAGAATATACTGGATCATTGTTACACTACAGTCAGCGGAGCTTATCACGCCGTCCCTGCCGCACTGGGCCTCTCCGACCACGTCATGGTCCACCTGATTCCCTCATACAGGCAGAAATTAAAGCTCTGCAAACCTGTTGTGAGGACATCAAAGCAGTGGACCAGTGAAGCTGTGGAGGATCTCCAGGCGTGCTTGGACTCTACTGACTGGGATGTGTTCAGGACTGCTACTAACAGTCTGGATGAGTACACAGAGGCTGTGACGTCATATATCAGCTTCTGTGAGGACTGCTGTGTACCATCACGCACCAGGGTGAGTTACAACAACGGCAAACCCTGGTTCACAGCCAAACTCATTCAACTACGGTTGCAGAAGGAGCAAGCGTTCAGGAGTGGGGACAGGGACAAGTTTAAGGAGTCCAAGTACAAGTTTAGGAAGGCGGTGAGAGAAGCTAAACATCAGTACTCTGAGAAACTTCAACACCAGTTCTCAGCCAACGACTCTGGTTCTGTCTGGAAGGGGCTCAGACAGATAACTAACTACAAGCCCAAAACCCCTCACTCCATCAATGATCTGCGCCTGGCAAACGAGCTGAATGAGTTCTACTGCCGCTTCGACAGACAAAGGAGCAGTCCTGACACCATCCCCCGTGACACCCCTCACCGGCCCCACCTCACCAGTCCCTCCCCCCAGCCCAGCAGGAGCTGGGGCCACTTCACAGCTTCACACCTCTGTGAATCCCTCCTCCTCCACCACAGTGACGACTCTCTGCCTCCAAGAGAGGGACGTCAACAGACTCTTCAAGAGGCAGAACCACCGCAAAGCAGCCGGACCAGATTCTGTCTCTCCATCCACCCTGAAGCACTGTGCTGACCAGCTGTCTCCGGTGTTCACTGACATCTTCAACACCTCTTTGGAGATATGTCACGTGCCAGCCTGCTTCAAAGCATCGACCATCATCCCTGTACCCAAGAAAGCAAGGACCACAGGACTAAATGACTTCAGACCTGTTGCCCTCACCTCTGTGGTCATGAAGTCTTTTGAGCGCCTTGTGCTTTCCCACCTGAAAGCCATAACGGACCCACTCCTGGACCCCCTGCAGTTCGCCTACAGAGCCAACAGGTCTGTAGACGATGCAGTAAACATGGCCCTACACTTCACCCTCCAGCATCTGGACTCCCCAGGAACCTATGCCAGGATCCTGTTTGTGGACTTCAGCTCTGCGTTTAATACCATCATCCCTGCTCTGCTACAGGACAAGCTCTCCCAGCTCACTGTGCCTGACTCCACCTGCAGGTGGATCACAGACTTCCTGTCTGACAGGAAACAACACGTGAAGCTGGGTAGAAATGTCTCTGACTCCCAGACCATCAGCACCGGATCCCCTCAGGGCTGTGTTCTTTCTCCTCTACTCTTCTCCCTGTACACCAACAGCTGCACCTCCAGTCACCAGTCCATCAGGCTCCTGAAGTTTGCGGATGACACCTCCCTCATTGGGCTCATCTCTGGTGGAGATGAGTCCGCCTACAGATGGGAGATTGACCATCTGGTGACCTGGTGCAGCCAGAACAACCTGGAGCTAAATGCTCTAAAAACAGTGGAGATGGTTGTGGACTTTAGGAAGAACCCAGCCCCACCCGCCCCCATCATCCTGTGTGACTCCCCCAGTCGACTCTGTGGAGTCTTTCCGCTTCCTGGGTACCATCATCACCCAGGACCTCAAGTGGGAGCTGAACATCAGCTCCCTCACCAAGAAAGCCCAGCAGAGGATGTACTTCCTGCGACAGCTGAAGAAGTTCAACCTGCCAAAGACAATGATGGTGCACTTCTACACTGCCATCATCGAGTCCATCCTCACCTCATCCATCACCATCTGGTACGCTGCTGCCACTGCCAAGGACAAGGGCAGACTGCAGCGTATCATTCGATCAGCTGAGAAGGTGATCGGCTGCAATCTGCCATCCCTCCAGGACCTGTACGCCTCTAGGACCAGGAAGCGTGCAGGTAAGATTGTGGCTGACCCCTCCCACCCAGGTTACAATCTCTTTGAGGTACTTCCCTCTGGCAGGAGGCTGCGGTCCATCAGGACTAAAACGTCTCGCCATAAAAACAGTTTCTTCCCGTCGGCAGCTGGCCTCCTTAACAAGGCCCGGATTACCCACTGTCATTGACTCTTATACCCACCCTGTATATAAAGTATGCATTACATTAATGCTCCCACGTTCTTCTGCACAGCTTTCTATTTCTCTTCTTATCTTTATCTATTTATTTGATCCCAACTGCCAATAATCCCGTATTGATCCAGCCCTTCGTCATTAGTCTTAATGTTCTTCTTCTCGCCGTGTTACAGGAAGTTAGCCGGCCGCACGCTCTTCATCACCGGGGCAGTCGAGGGATCGGTAAGGCCATCGCTCTGAAAGCTGCCAGAGATGGAGCCAACATCATCATCGCCGCCAAGACCGCTGTGCCCCACCCCAAACTGCCGGGAACCATCTACAGCGCTGCGGAGGAGGGTGAGGAGCTAACAGACTACATGCTAACAGATTAAACCCTGTTTAATGAGACGGTGACTCTGACCCAGCATGCTCTCTGTTTCAGTGGAGGCCGCCGGGAGGGGAAAGCGTTGGCCTGCATCGTCGACATTCGCGACGAGCAGCAGATCGGAGAGGCCGTTCAGAAAGCTGTCGACAAGTTTGGAGGTACATTCACACTCTCACCTGTTCGCTACGAGTTAATATCCGCACATTTTTATCAAGATATTTATGTATGTATGTATGTATGTTTGTATGTATTTATGTATGTTTGTTTGTATGTATGTATTTATGTATGTTTGTTTGTATGTATGTATTTATGTTTGTATGTTTGTTTGTATGTATGTATTTATGTATGTATGTTTGTATGTTTGTTTGTATGTATGTATGTTTGTATGTATGTATTTATGTTTGTATGTATTTATGTTTGTATGTATGTATGTATTTATGTATGTATGTATGTATTTATGTATGTATGTATGTATGTTTGTTTGTTTGTTTGTTTGTTTGTTTGTATGTATGTATTTATGTTTCTGAATGAAATTAGTTTTTCAAATTGTTGCTCTATTAGATAAATGAGAAGTTGTTCTGGGTTTATGGCTCAGTGTATCAGTGGGTGGGAAGCTGGTGAGGGATCACGTCAGGGAGACTTCCTGCCCCAACAGTGACATCATCATCAGCTTGTTTCTGATTGGCAGGAATCGACATCCTGGTGAACAACGCCAGCGCCATCAGTCTGACAGGAACTCTGGAGACGCCCATGAAGAAGGTGGACCTGATGCTGGGAATCAACCTGAGAGGAACCTACCTGACGTAAGAGTCTGACACACTGCTAACGAGGTTAATTAACTCGGCTAACGAGTCATACTGTTAAACTAGCATGCTAATAGACTTTCATTGTTAACTAGAATGTTGTAGTTTTGTTTAACTCGTTAACGAGCGGAGTTAACGAGCGGAGTTAACGAGCGGAGTTAACGAGCGTCTGTATGTGTCAGGTCTAAGATGGTCCTCCCTCACCTGCTGAAGGGTCACAATCCTCACATCCTGAATCTGTCGCTCCCGCTCAACCTCAACCCCGTCTGGTTCAAGAACCACACAGGTAACCATAGCAACAGACCACTCAGCATCCCATCATACACCTGTGCAGTACTAACGCGTGGTTTGTTTGTTTTATTCAGCGTACACAATGGCGAAGTACGGTATGTCCATGTGCGTCCTGGGAATGGCCGAAGAGTTCAGAGGTCAAATCGCTGTCAACGCCCTCTGGCCTAAAACCGGTCAGTGGCTAAGTGTTAGCATGCTAACAGGCTCCTCATTGACCCTCCATGACGCTAACCCTGCTCTGGCCTGTGTGTTGTTACCGTAGCGATACAGACGGCAGCAATGGACATGTTGGGCGGAGACGGAATTGGGAAACAGTGTCGTACGACTGACATCATTGCGGACGCCGCCTACGCAATCCTGTCCCGATCGAAGGACTACACAGGTCACTTCCTGGTGGATGAGGACGTCCTTAAAGAGCAGGGAGTCCAAAACTTCGATCAGTACGCCGTCCAACCAGGTGAGAGCATGCTAGCTGAGCTAATGCTAACCTAGCATGTGTAGTTACAGGCTAGCTTTCCTGCACACTGTCATGTGGTAGTTATTGTGGTCTCTGATTGGTCGACAGGGCACCCCCTGCTGCCAGACTTCTTCCTGGACGACGCACCCGAGACACTGGTGAAAAAGATGGAGGAACACGGTAAATACTATAAATACAGCAAATACTATAAATACAGTAAATACATTAAATACAGCAAATACTATAAATACAGCAAATACTATAAATACAGTAAATACTATAAATACTGTAAATACTATAAATACTGTAAATACTATAAATACTGTAAATACTGTAAATACAGTAAATACTATAAATACAGCAAATACTATAAATACTGTAAATACAATAAATACTATAAATACTATAAATACTGTAAATACAGCAAATACTATAAATACAGTAAATACATTAAATACAGCAAATACTATAAATACAGCAAATACTATAAATACAGCAAATACTATAAATACAGTAAATACTATAAATACTGTAAATACTATAAATACTGTAAATACAGCAAATACTATAAATACAGCAAATACTATAAATACTGTAAATACAGTAAATACTATAAATACTATAAATACTGTAAATACAGCAAATACATTAAATACAGTAAATACATTAAATACAGCAAATACATTAAATACAGCAAATACTATAAATACAGCAAATACTATAAATACTGTAAATACATTAAATACAGCAAATACTATAAATACAGTAAATACATTAAATACTGTAAATACTATAAATACAGCAAATACTATGAATACAGCAAATACTGTAAATACAGCAAATACTATGAATACAGCAAATACTATAAATACAGTAAATACATTAAATACTGTAAATACTATAAATACAGCAAATACTATAAATACAGTAAATACTATAAATACAGTAAATACTATAAATACTGTAAATACTATAAATACAGCAAATACTGTAAATACTGTAAATACAGTAAATACTATAAATACAGCAAATACTATAAATACTGTAAATACAGTAAATACTATAAATACTATAAATACTGTAAATACAGAAAATACTATAAATACTGTAAATACTATAAATACAGCAAATACTATAAATACTGTAAATACTATAAATACTGTAAATACAGCAAATACTATAAATACTATAAATACAGCAAATACTGTAAATACTGTAAATACTATAAATACTGTAAATACTATAAATACTGTAAATACTATAAATACAGTAAATACTATAAATACTGTAAATACTATAAATACAGCAAATACTGTAAATACTGTAAATACAGTAAATACAGCAAATACAATAAATACAGCAAATACTATAAATACAGTAAATACTATAAATACTGTAAATACTATAAATACTGTAAATACAGTAAATACAGCAAATACTATAAATACAGCAAATACTATAAATACAGTAAATACTATAAATACTGTAAATACTATAAATACAGCAAATACTGTAAATACTGTAAATACAGTAAATACAGCATATACAATAAATACAGCAAATACTATAAATACAGCAAATACTATAAATACAGTAAATACTATAAATACTATAAATACTATAAATACAGCAAATACTGTAAATACTGTAAATACAGCAAATACTATAAATACAGCAAATACTGTAAATACTATAAATACTGTAAATACAGCAAATACTATAAATACTGTAAATACTATAAATACTATAAATACAGCAAATACTATAAATACTGTAAATACTATAAATACTGTAAATACAGCAAATACTATAAATACTATAAATACAGCAAATACTGTAAATACAGTAAATACTGTAAATACAGTAAATACAGCAAATACTGTAAATACAGTAAATACAGCAAATACTGTAAATACAGTAAATACTATAAATACTATAAATACTGTGAATACAGCAAATACTATAAATACTGTAAATACAGCAAATACTATAAATACTGTAAATACTATAAATACAGCAAATACTATAAATACAGTAAATACTATAAATACTGTAAATACTGTAAATACAGCAAATACTGTAAATACTGTAAATACAGTAAATACAGCAAATACTATAAATACAGTAAATACTATAAATACTGTAAATACTATAAATACAGCAAATACTGTAAATACAGCAAATACTGTAAATACTGTAAATACAGCAAATACTATAAATACAGCAAATACTATAAATACTGTAAATACAGTAAATACTATAAATACTATAAATACTGTAAATACAGCAAATACTATAAATACTGTAAATACTATAAATACAGCAAATACTATAAATACTGTAAATACTATAAATACTGTAAATACAGCAAATACTGTAAATACAGTAAATACTATAAATACTATAAATACTGTAAATACAGCAAATACTATAAATACTGTAAATACAGCAAATACTATAAATACTGTAAATATAGTAAATACTGTAAATACAGTAAATATAGTAATTACTATAAATACTATAAATACTGTAAATACTATAAATACAGTAAATATAGTAAATACTATAAATACTATAAATACTGTAAATACTATAAATACTGTAAATACAGTAAATACTGTAAATACAGTAAATACTATAAATACTGTAAATACAGCAAATACTATAAATACTGTAAATACTATAAATACAGCAAATACTATAAATACTGTAAATACTATAAATACTATAAATACAGCAAATACTATAAATACAGCAAATACTATAAATACAGCAAATACTATAAATACTATAAATACTGTAAATACAGCAAATACTATAAATACTGTAAATACAGCAAATACTATAAATACTGTAAATATAGTAAATACTGTAAATACTGTAAATATAGTAAATACTGTAATTACAGCAAATACTATAAATACAGTAAATATAGTAAGTACTGTAAATACAGCAAATACTATAAATACTATAAATACAGTAAATATAGTAAATACTGTAAATACAGCAAATACTATAAATACAGTAAATATAGTAAGTACTGTAAATACAGCAAATACTATAAATACTATAAATACAGCAAATACAGTAAATACTATAAATACTGTAAATACAGCAAATACTATAAATACTATAAATACAGCAAATACTATAAATACTGTAAATACAGTAAATACTATAAATACTATAAATACAGCAAATACTATAAATACTGTAAATATAGTAAATACTGTAAATACAGTAAATATAGTAAATACTGTAAATACAGCAAATACTATAAATACAGTAAATATAGTAAATACTGTAAATACAGCAAATACTATAAATACAGTAAATATAGTAAGTACTGTAAATACAGCAAATACTATAAATACTGTAAATACTATAAATACAGCAAATACTATAAATACAGCAAATACTATAAATACTGTAAATACTATAAATACTGTAAATACAGCAAAGACTATAAATACTGTAAATACAGCAAATACTGTAAATACAGTAAATACTATAAATACTATAAATACAGCAAATACTATAAATACTGTAAATACAGTAAATACTATAAATACTATAAATACAGCAAATACTATAAATACTGTAAATACAGCAAATACTATAAATACTATAAATACAGCAAATACTATAAATACTGTAAATATAGTAAATACTGTAAATACAGTAAATATAGTAAATACTATAAATACTGTAAATACAGTAAATACTATAAATACTATAAATACTGTAAATACAGCAAATACTATAAATACTGTAAATATAGCAAATACTGTAAATACAGTAAATATAGTAAGTACTGTAAATACAGCAAATACTATAAATACTATAAATACAGTAAATATAGTAAATACAGTAAATACAGTAAATATAGTAAATACTATAAATACAGTAAATATAGTAAATACTATAAATACAGTAAATATAGTAAATATTATAAATATAGTAAATATTATAAATACAGTAAATATAGTAAGTACTATAAATACAGTAAATATAGTAAATATTATAAATACATTAAATATAGTAAATACTATAAATACAGTAAATACTATAAATACAGTAAATATAGTAAATATTATAAATACAGTAAACATAGTAAGTACTACAAATACAGTAAATATAGTAAATATTATAAATACATTAAATATAGTAAATACTATAAATACAGTAAATATGGTAAATATTATAAATACATTAAATATTGTAAATACTATAAATACAGTAAATACTATAAATACAGTAAATAAATATAGTAAATACTATAAATACTATAAATACAGTAAATATAGTAAATACTATAAATACAGTAAATACTATAAATACAGTAAATACTATAAATACTATAAATACAGTAAATACTATAAATACAGTAAATACTATAAATATTATAAATACAGTAAATACAGTAAATACTATAAATACAGTAAATACTATAAATACAGTAAATACAGTAAATACAGTAAATATAGTAAATACTATAAATACAGTAAATATAGTAAGTACTATAAATACAGTAAATACTATAAATACTATAAATACAGTAAATACTATAAATACAGTAAATACTATAAATACTATAAATACAGTTAATATTATAAATACAGTAAATACAGTAAATACTATAAATACAGTAAATACTATAAATACAGTAAATATAGTAAATACTATAAATACAGTAAATATAGTAAGTACTATAAATACAGTAAATACTATAAATACAATAAATACAGTAAATACAATAAATACAGTAAATACTATAAATACAGTAAATACTATAAATACAGTAAATACTATAAATACTATAAATACAGTAAATACTATAAATACAGTAAATACTATAAATACTATAAATACAGTTAATATTATAAATACAGTAAATACAGTAAATACTGTAAATACAGTAAATATTATAAATACAGTAAATATTATAAATACTGTAAATACAGTAAATACAGTAAATATAGTAAATACTATAAATACTATAAATACAGTAAATATTATAAATACAGTAAATACAGTAAATATAGTAAATACTATAAATACATTAAATATTGTAAATACTATAAATACAGTAAACATAGTAAATACTATAAATACAGTAAAAATAGTAAATATTATAAATACAGTAAATATTGTAAATACTATAACTACAGTAAATATAGTAAATATTATAAATACAGTAAATATTGTAAATAGTCACTGTGGCGCCCCCTGATGTCTCATAAAGACAAACCAGTCAAATTACCTGTTTTTTTTTCTCCACGTTGCTAGGGGCGACCCCAGCCTTCAAACCACCGCCTCCCTCCAGTGGACCAATAGAAAGCACGTTTGACGCCATCAGAGGAGTCATCAACGAAGACGTCGTCAAGACAACACAGGGCATTTATCAGTTCGACCTATCAGGTAACAGTAAAGTTAGATTGTGTCCATATAAGGAGATTCTGTGGGCGTGGCAACAACATGAACGTCTTTATGTCCATATAAGGAGATCACAAAGGCGTTTGGTTCCTGGACTTGAAGAGCGGCGCCGGCAGCGCGGGCCGGGCCAGCCCGTCAAAGCCGACGTCATCATGGCGATGGACTCGAGCGACTTCAGCAAGATGTTTGCAGGTGAGCCGTCACCACGGTAACGCTGGTGTAAAACACAGCCATAGCGATGGATTTAGCGGCGTTGTTTCCGTGGTAACAGCTGTGTGTTGGCGTCCTCAGGGGAGCTGAAGCCGACGATGGCCTTCATGTCGGGAAGCTGCGGATCAAAGGCGACATGACGCTCGCCCTCAAACTGGAGAAACTGATGACCCGCATGAGCAAGGCCAAACTGTGAGACTGAAGCCCCGCCCCCAGACCCACTCAGGCCCCGCCCACCCGCTGTACATGTTGCCTTAATAAAATAATAATGAAATAATAACATTTTAATAAAACCTTAATAAAAAACTGAAAACGTTGTGGTTTCATTCAGAGAACTCTGTTTATATCTCTGATATTATTATACTGAGGACATTCAGCACACAGACCATTATTAACATTAGAATTAATGTTAATATTCATATATAAATATATATGTATATTTTTATATATATATATATATTTATATATATATCTATATATTTATATATAGATATATATAGATGTGTGTGTTGCAGCCAGTCACTCCACCATCTCTCCCTGTTGCGTGTCAACAAGTGTGAAGTGTGTATTTCAGCCTGTGTGTGTGGATCAATAAACTGTCTTATGTGTAAAAGCTGGTGTCACATTTTACACATCAAACAATAAAAACTGTTTAAGTAAAAACCCTCCTGTTTTCTTCTTCTGTGATCTCTTAGTAAAAGGGGGCATTTAATTATCATATTAATATTAATATATATATTATTATTAATATCTATATAAGGACCGTGCATGCCTATAAGTAAGAATACCTGTCAGATAAATGGGAGTGTGATAAATATTCAAGTTCCTCAAAACTAAAACATTTAGTTTCCTTTATTATAATTATAAAATAATATACTATTATTATTATTATTATTATTATTATTATTAGAGTTATGAAGTATCAGAGTATCAGTATCTGTATAAATCTACAAATATCAGTATCTGCTGTCGGACACCATAAAACAATGAGCATGAGTGATTCACTCAGTCTCTCAAACACACCTGCGAGTGCAGCTGCTGAACTTCCGGTTCTCGTTATCCAATCAGAGGCCGGATCCAGGTGTACGGAGGGCTTTTAGTCGCAGCTGTGGCGGCTCCGGCCGTCAGCTTCCAGCCGCTCTTCGGTCGTTCCCCTCGGCAGAGAACAGTGGAGCATGTCGGCGGTTCTCGGACGGATGACGACGACGACGATGATGATGATGGTCTGGGTTTGGATCAGTCTGCTGACTCTAGCCCGGTTCAACACGGCACAGGACCAGCACCGGGACGCCGAGCTCACGGCGCTGCTGGAGGAGACCGGGAGCGGCGGAAGACTTTCTCCGGTGCCAGTGTGGAAGTTCCTGAACGGTAAAAAGATCCACCTGTGATCAATAAAGGAAGTTAAATCCAACATGGAGTTCAGAGTTTGTCCTGATGAAGTGAATGAAGTGATTTAAATAGTTTCACACTCACTTTGTTTTTACTAACTGCTAATTAAACCCTGAAATATAATTAAATAAATGTAACCTTCCTCAACCAGCAGACATAATAAATGTAATTATAATTAAACTGCTGTTAATATTTACATTTATTGTATCATTAATGAAAAAAATCAACTTTTGTTAAAAAATGTCTCTTAGCTTCTCTGAGCCACTAGCTTAGTCCAGCTACGGCCACGCCCCCTGTGGTTCTCTCTGCTGCCTTTAGTGGGCGCTAGCTATCAGAACTGAAGTTGAACTGGATTCCTTCCCATCATGCATCAGCAGTAACTCTTTCTGTTTCAGAGCGCCGTGACGGTGGTGAGGCGTCACATTTCGGCCGGGCGCAGTATCTCTGCAGCGGCAGCTCGCTGTCTGTTCGCTTCTCGCTCATTCGACACACTGATCTGCGCCTGGCAGGTGAGTTTGATTCGTCCACCAGCTGCAGAGATTTTACACACTTGGATTGCCAGAATGAAATATAGAAGTTTAGTTTACTGACTGATTCAGTCTCATTATATAATGTCACACCAGGAGCATCAGCAAGCTTTAGCTCAAACTATAAAACGTTAAAAAGGTTCAAATGAAACCTATTAAACTCTTTACACCGGCACACTGCAGTGGGGGGCGGAGCTACAGAAATCTTCATGTGCTTTAATCAGTCACATTTAATGTTTACTGAAGCTGCCAAATTAAGATTAGCGCATGGTGTTGATTCATGTTTCTAATAAATTTTCCCCACTCAGCGATACACCCGCTGAGGAACCAACTCTGGTTATTGGCAGCTCCATAGTCAGAAACGTGAAGCGGCCATAGTTAAATGTATCCCTGGGGCCAGAGCGGGCGACATTGAATCAAATTTAAAACTGCTGGCTAAAGATAAACATAAATACAGTAAGATTGTTATCCACGTCGGCGGTAACGACACCCGTTTACACCAATCGGAGGTCACTAAGATTAATGTGGAGTCGGTGTGTAATTATGCTAAGACAATGTCGGACTCCGTAGTTTTCTCTGGACCCCTGCCCAATGTGACCAGTGATGACATGTATAGCCGCATGTCGTCATTCCACCGCTGGCTGTCGAGGTGGTGTCCAGCAAACGATGTGGGCTTCATTGATAACTGGAAGCCTTTTTGGGGAAAACCTGGTCTGATTAGGAGAGACGGCATCCATCCCACTTTGGATGGAGCGGCTCTCTTATCTAGCAATATGGCGAAGTTTATCTCTAAAACCTGACAGTCCAGAGTTAGGACCAGGAAGCAGAGCTGCTGTCTTACACACTTCTCTGCTCTTTCTTTAGAACAGTCACCCACCCAAAACCCCATAGAGACTGTGTCTGTCCCCCGACCACCTAAATTATTTAAAGAAATAAAAACAAGAGGAGTTCAACATAAAAACCTAATAAAAATTAAAACCAACTCCTCAGTAGCACAAAATAAGAGAATGAAATGTGGGCTGTTAAATATCAGGTCTCTGTCCTCTAAAGCTGTTTTAGTGAATGAATTAATATCAGATTATGATATTGATTTACTTTGTCTTACTGAGACCTGGTTGTCCCACGAGGAGTATGTTAGCCTAAATGAATCCACCCCCCAGTCATATTAATACTCTCATTCCTCGAGGCACTGGCCGAGGAGGTGGAGTGGCAGCCATATATGATTCGAGCGTTTTAATGGACCCTAAACCTAAACTAAATTATAATTCATTTGAAAGCCTTGTTCTTAGTCTTTCTCACCCAAACTGGAAAACACTGCAGCCAGTTCTATTTGTTACAGTGTACCGCGCTCCTGGACCGTACTCTGATTTTATATCTGAATTCTCAGAGTTTCTATCAAGTATAGTCCTTAAATCAGATAAAGTAATTATTGTAGGTGATTTTAATATTCATGTGAATGTTAACAATGACAGCCTTAGTAATGCATTTATATCATTAATAGACTCAATTGGCTTCTGTCAGAGTGTAAATAAACCAACTCATTGTTTTAATCACACTCTTGACCTTGTTCTATCATATGGCATTGATATTGAACATTTTATAGTCTTCCCACATAATCCTTTCCTATCTGACCATTATTTAATAACTTTTGAATTCATACTATTAGATTATAAGCCATTAGGCAAAACTTCTGTCGTGGAAATTCTTCCCAAAGTTGAGAGGTGCTAAGTCTCTGAAGAACTTTCAAGCCGGTGTGATAATCAAGTCACTTTACTTCATGCTGCATGGAGAGAAGGTCACGTCATGGATGTTCTCTCCCGACTTCCAAAATGCTCTCCCTTATATACATTTCAGTGCATCTCATTACATCACAAACAATGAAACCCCCTGTGTGTCTTGCAAATGTTACTCCTGTAAATCCAGGTCTCTCTCACCAAATGGTCCTTTGATGTGTGACTTCCCCCTGGCTCTTCCTATCATAAACTCAACCTTTTGACCAGGGGCACATCTATTTTATTACCCCCAAATCCTGTTTCTCTCCCACACTTCCTACAGCAGATGTCTATCTGACAGTGCTGTAGCTAAATTTAAGGAGGAGATTCCTTCAGTGTTTAATTCAATGCCATGTCTGAATTTAAGAGTCCTATAACGACTTTAGTCCCTCTGAAATTGATAATCTTGTCGATAGTGCTACAGGCTCACTACGATCAACATTAGATTCTATCGCTCCTATAAAAAGGAAATTATTAAACCATAGGAGACTAGCACCTTGGTATAACCACCAAACCCGCCAGTTAAAACAAATAGCTAGACAATCTGAAAGGAAATGGCGCTCTTCCAAATTATCAGAATATCGCTCAAATTGGCAAGATAATCTTAAAACCTATAGAAAGGCCCTCCGTAATGCCAGAGGAGCCTATTACTCAGCACTAATAGAAGAAAATAAGAACAACCCTAGGTTCCTCTTCAGCACTGTAGCCAGGCTGACAGAGAGTCACAGCTCTATTGAGCCACATATCCCCATAAACTTAAGTAGCAATGACTTCATGAGCTTCTTCTATAATAAAATTATTACTATTAGAGAGAAAATTAATCACCAACTGCCATCAACAGTTATCAGTGGCTCTCCAAGTTCAGGGACTTTTGCTAACGTAAACTCAGATATATATTTAGACTGTTTTTCTGCTATCGATCTTCATCAGTTAACTTCAATCATTTCTTCATCGAAGCCATCAACCTGTCTATTTAACAGGCAGTGTTTCCTTGCCCTTGTCTCAAAGGTCTTGCTCATGGTGGTACTGTTGGGTCTCTGTAAATGTTATAAGGAGTTCGGTCTAGACCTGCTCTATTTGAAAAGTGTCCTGAGATAACTTCTGTTCTGAATTGGCGCTATTCAAATAAAATTGAATTAAGTTTTCTAAGACTTTTTTTTTTTACTTCCAGTAAAAGCAGGGTCCCCAATAGAAGCCTGTCTCCATTAAAAGCTGGCTGTGGCTCCACGTTCTGACAAAACAAGTTTAACATTTATTCAGATGCTGCAAACAAGAGAGCAGATTGTAAAGTCTGTACAGTCCGTTCCTCCATTATTTATTCAGGGTCCACCCATCAGAACAAAGTGTTTCATTAAATAAATCTGAGTTGTGAATATGATGTCTGTTTGCCTTTAATCAGCTGAATATAACAATCATTGTGTTCGGTACCTTTTTAGAATGACTTTTTTTTATCTACAGAGGAAGCAGGTCCTCTTCCGGTGGAGTCCGCCATGTTTGTACAGTAGCCCAGAGTGGACAAAAACACTGGATCTAGAGCGACTTTCATGTTTTTCACAAGTTCTGCAACCAGTTTCTCTTCCACAGCCCGATCTCATTCCCAGGTTATCAAACGCTCTAAATCCCACACTGGTCCTTTTAGGTTAATCTTAATTAATGGGTGATGGGTTACTATCTTTTTATTTTGTCCTATCGTCTTTCCACAGACGGGAGGAGGTTGTTGACAGATGGATGTCAAGGTTCTGTTCGTAACCTCGGGCCGTGGATGCTGCTGACGCTGCCTTATACCAGCTGCCACTTGGCATTATGGGTAGGAACATTTAAAAAAAAAAAAAAATAAATAAAAATAAATAGATATATAGAGATAGAGATATATATATATATAGATAGATAGATAGATAGATAGATAGATAGAGATATATATCTATATAGAGATATATAGATAGATAGATATAATCTATATAGAGATATAGATATAGATATATAGAGAGATAGATAGATAGAGAGATAGATCTATCTATATCTATATAGATATTAGATTATCTATCTATCTGATTTTCATTATCACCCTAAATACCAAATGTTCATAATTTCTACTCCCCTTTTTTAATTTTGATTTAGCGATAAACTGTCTGATTACTTTGCTTCTGATATAGTCTGCTTAAAGATAAGAGCTAGAATGAGTTAAATATTGACTTTTCCCCCTGGTGACGGTTGTGTTTTTTTCACTCTCCAGGTTTCAAATGGAACCTGGTTTCGTCAGCTGAGACTTCGTTACTTTGACCATCTGCTGCAGGCAAACGTAACTGGTCTGGCCACCTGTGAGAATCCTGCAACATCCCTGCAACTGATGCCACCGTTGGTGACTTGCAGAACAACAGATGTCACTGTGAAACTGCCTCTTGGAACGTCGGGGCGCCCGTGGTGGTGGTCGCCGTGGGGGTCGTCGTCGGGGCATCAGACGTGTCAGCCAGTGGTGGGGCGCCCGTGGTGGTGGTCGTCGTCGTGGCGCCCGTGGTGCTGCTGGTGGTGGTCGTCGTCGCCGGGGCGCCCGTGGTGCTGCTGGTGGTCGTTGTCGTCATTGGGGCGCAAGTGGTGGGGGTGGTGGTGGTCGTCGTCGTCGGGGCGCAAGTGGTGGTGGTCGTCGTCGCGCAAGTGGTGGTGGTGCTGCTGGTACTGGTGGTAGTCGTCGGGGCACCAGGGGTGTCGATTCCGGTATACGGCCCTTCAGAAATTTCATCAAATCCCCACAACTCAAAGATTTCTGTGTCAGCATCAGTCACTTCGTCATTCCGGAACCCACTGGGCTCCGTCGGTTCCTGGATGACGGGCTCCACTAGAACTTGCTCAAAGTCCCAAAGCTCCCACAGGTTGGGGTTTTGGAGAGCTCTTGGGAGTCGATCCCGCCTAGTTTGTGTTGCTGCAGTGGAACAAGCTGCCAGCATCGTGGATGTTTTCCCAGCAGAGTCTAAATAAATCACTTCAAAGATTGAATCCCAGGGCACCCGGCGCACCCAGGACACCCAGGGCACCCAGCGCACCCGGGACACCCCGCGCACCCGGGGCACCCGGGACACCCGGGACACGGACGCCCCGAGCGCCTACAACGGGCGCCCTGCTGACTACCACCACCATGGGTGGCCCCCAGCGCCCCAGGCGTCCCGATGACGACCACCACCACGGGCGCCCCACCACTGCCTGACACGCCTGACCCACCCATTCACCCCCTCACGTGTGTGTGTGTGTGTGTGTGTGTGTGTGTGTGTGTGTGATAATAAACCAAAGCATTACTAAATCCGTCTATTCCCTTTTTTCCTAACTTGTAAAGATTTGTTTGACTTGAGACTATTGAGATGCGCCTGTAGATTTAAATTAGAATATCATGGTAAAGTTCATTTCTTTCAGTAGTCCAATTCAAAAAGGGAAACTCGTATAGATTCATTACACACAGTGAAACATTTCAGGCCTTTATTTCTTTTAATTTTGACTATGGCTTACAGCTAACAAACCCAAAATTCAGTATCTCAGAAAATTTTAATATTAGTACTAGTTCAATATTGTTGACTCACAATGTTACACTCTAATCAGTTAATTAAGTCAACACCTGCAAAGGTTTCCTGAGCCTTTAAATGGTCTGGTTCAGTAGGTTACACAATCATGGGGAAGACTGCTGGCTTGACGGTTGTCCAGAAGACAGTCATTGCCACCCACAAGGAGGGAAAGCCACAGAAGGTCATTGCTAAAGAAGCTTGCTGTTCAGAGTGCTGTATCCAAGCATATTCATAGAAAGTTGAGTGGCAGGAAAAAGTGTGGTAGAAAAAGGTACACAAGCAGCAGGGATAACCGCAGCCTTGAGAGGATTGTGAAGCAACGACCATTCAATAATTTGGGTGAGATTCACAAGGAGTAGACTGAGGCTGAGTCAGTGCATCAACAGCCACCACACACAGATGTATCCAGGACATGGGCTACAACTGTCAGAAGCGTCTTACCTGGGCTAAGGAGAAAAAGGACTGGACTGTTGCTCAGTGGTCCAAAGTCCCCTTTTCAGATGAAAGTGAAGTTTGCATTTCATTTGGGAATCGAGGTCTTCCTCCAAAGTCTGGAGGAAGAGTGGAAAGGCACAGAATCCAAGTTGCTTTTAGTCCAGTGTGAAGTTTCCACAGTCAGTGATGATTTGGGGATCTGCTGGTGTTGGTCCCCTGTGTTTTATCAAGTCCAAAGTCAACGCAGCCAAATGTCTACCAGGACATTTTGGAGCACTTCATGCTTCCTTCTGCTGACAGGCTTTATGGAGATGCTGATTTCATTTCCCAGCAGGACTTGGCACCTGCCCACTCTGCCAAAGGTACCAATACCTGGTTTAATGACCATGGTTTTACTGTGCTTGATTGGCCAGCAATCTCACCTGACCTGAACCCCATAGAGCATCTATGGGCTATTGTCAAGAGGAAGGTGAGAGACACCAGACCCAACAATGCAGACGAACTGAAGGCCGCTATCAAAGCAACCTGGACTTCCATAACACCTCGGCAGTGCCACAGGCTGATTGCCTCCATGCCACGCTGCATTGATGCAATAATTCATGGAAGATTAGCCCCGACCAAGTATTGAGTGCATATATGAACATACTTTTGAATAAGCAGACATTTCTGTGTTAAAATGTATTGGTCTTATGAAATATTCTAATTTTCTAAGATACTGAATTTTGGGTTTGTTAGCTGTAAGCCACAATCATAAAACTTGAAAGAAATAAAGACTTGAAATATTTCACTCTGTGTGTAATGAATCTATATAATGAGTTTCACTTTTTGAATTGAATTTCTGAAATAAATGAACTTTGTCATGATATTCTAATTTATTGAAATGCACCTGTACATTCATTAATTTCTGATAATTAATCAGACATATTGTGACAGAAACTTTTATTTTATTGTGTAATCTGCTATAGTGATTTAACTCCTAGCTTTAAACTGGAAACTGGAACCCATGTTTTAGGACGTCTATCAGTAGAAAACGGCATCAACAGGATTCTCTTATTGTAAGGTAGAAAATGTCCATAATGGGCTTTTAAAAAGAACTTGAACAACCAATGAGAGCGCTCCAAACTAATCTCTGCCTAAAGGAATATAAACAGTTCCCACAACATCAGGGGTTGCTCCTCTGTTTAAAGTGGATAAACGAAGTTATAATGCATTGAAATACAACTGTGTGCTTCAGAGTTGTATCTGAACGTCAGTGAATAATGGTCGAGTAAGGTCCGATCACAGACTCAAACTGCCTAGCTTAGCAATTCAGACTAATCTTTAGCTAAATGACATTATATAGAACAACCTTCCTCCTCCCATGTGCTCCGCTACATCAGGCGGATAGAAGTGATGGATGCCTCCTGAAAGATTAAGATTTAATAGGAGCCATTAATTAATAATTGTATTATATTAGGTTAGTGATGGTTCATATTTCTTGGTGAATGTGATGAGTTGGTGTTTCTGATATATTTTCATTATTTTGTCTGTGTGACTGAATGCTGAGTCACATGGATGTGAGCGGAGCCACTGAGCACCTGTCCACCTGTGAGTGTGATGAGTTTATTCACTGTGAATAATTATGAGTTCACGCTCCTTACTCTAGTTTGTATCTTATAAAATTATTAAATGCATTATTTCCTATCTAAGATCACAAATCTAAGTTCTGATCTGTGACTTCAGGTTTCACCCACGACCAGGACACATTGTGTTACTTTGTTTTTAAATGTTTGTCTCCTTCAGTTGAAAATGACCAAAGACAAGCAATCGTGACGTTGTGCCAGCCTATTTCCTGCCTAGCAACGAGGAGCCAATCGTGACTAGTGAGAGGAATCAACCAATCAGGAGCAGCAGCTCTCTGGTTGTCCTGTTTTCGTGTTGCTTCGAGCTAATTTTAATTAAATTAAACTAACATGAACTTTTAGTGGGTTTATCTGGATGTCTTAAGGGTCTGAACCACTGACGGTGTAGTATATAGTGCCGTGCACTTATACTGTCACGATGATGTTAGTGAAGTGTAGGCGGAGGGATACTAGGTTGTGATGTGTCTAGTTCCCGGGCTACCGGAGTGAGTGTAATGCAGGCAACGTGTGGGCAATAAAGCGACACTGTTGGAGTTAAAGACAAGCCTACGGATGTCCATTATGTATGTCGAGTCACCCGGCCATGAAGAACTATAACATGGTGTCAGAAGTTGGTCCAGTTCGTCAGTTTGCCGAAGTCGAAAAACACCAGAGTTTTGCTAGCTAAAAGTTGTGCTAGTGGTAGCGTCCCTAAAAAAGTAGACGCACGGAGACCTGCAACGACAGGAGACGGTATGATGGAGCAGTTCAAACTACCATCGCCACTGGTGTTGACAGGCAACTTGGGAGAAAACTGGAGAAGATGGGAACAGCGCTTCCAAATCTACATGACCGCGAGTGGTGCAGAGGGTAAGGATGAAAAGATCAAAGTTTCCATCTTACTGCACGCACTAGGAGAGGAGGCTCTCGAAGTGTATAACACACTTAACCTTCCAGAAGAAAAGACTGTGAAAGATGTTCTCACAGCTTTTGAAGCATATTGTCTGCCCAAGAAGAATACAGTGTTTGAAAGGCACCAATTTTGGGCGCACCCTATGACAGCCTCTGTCTCCATTGATAAATATGTGACGGAGCTCAGACAAAAAAGTAAGGACTGTGAATTTGGCGTCTCGGAAAACGACATGATCAGAGACAAGATTGTGTTCAGTATGAATGACCAGCGTCTTAAAGAGAGACTTTTAAGAGAGCCAAATCTTACATTAGAAAAGGCCATAGACACTTGCCGTGCTGCTGAGATCGCCAGAGCTCAAATAGAAGCAATGAGCGCAGCCACTCAAGAGAGATCTGTACATACAGTGCATAAGAAAAAACAGGACAGTCAACCACGCAATAAAGGACCAAAGCAACCTTTTCAACACACACAAAGCAGTGGACATGTAAACACATGCAGAAAATGTGGAAAATCACACCAGCCCAAACAATGCCCAGCATATGGAGTTTCCTGCCACAAGTGTGGTAAACAGAACCACTATGCAAAGATGTGTGGGTCAGGTAAAGCACAGCATAGAAGGACAGTGCATGATATCAGTCCAGAAATTGACACTCTGTTTATTGGAACAGTGAACATTGACCAGCTCGACTCCAGCCTTGACAAGTCCTGGTACTCTGAAGTACAGGTTGACAACATGTCCGTAAGGTTCAAATTGGATACAGGAGCAGAGGCCAATGTCCTACCACTGAGGATGTTTAAGTCCATGAAAAGGAAGGCCAGACGAGAAAGGAGAGCACACCTGCAACTACAGCCCACAAAAACAGTGCTGGTGGCTTATGGAGGGATGAGGCTGAGGCCAGAGGGGTTACTCACACTCAAGTGCTCTACACCCAAAGCTCATGCAAGTCTGCCGTTTTACATATCGAGACACTCATCCACACCTATCCTAGGGGGAGATGCTTGTGTAGACTTGCACCTGGTAAAAAGGCTGGACATCGACAAACTGGATGTGAAACATCCAACTACGAAGGAGGAGCTGATAGCTCCACACCCAACAGTCTTTGAAGGTCTGGGGGAGTTTGCCGGAGAATATCACATCCACACAAACCCCAAGGCTACGCCAGTCATACATGGCTGCAGAAAAATACCACTGGCCGTGATGGATAAACTCAGAGACACTCTTGATGACCTGTTACAAGCAGATGTGATTGCACAGGTGACGGAGCCAACACCATGGGTAACTAGCCTTGTAATCACAGAAAAGAAAGATAAGAAGAAATTGAGGGTTTGCTTGGACCCCACTGATTTAAACAAAGCAATACTAAGACAGCACTACTCCATCCGCACAACAGATGAAGTTTTGTGCAAACTTGCTGGTAAGAAGATATTCACAGTGCTGGATGAGAAGGACGGCTACTGGCAAGTAAAGCTTGACAAGGAGTCATCGCTTGCTCATGGTGGTACTGTTGGGTCTCTGTAATTAATGTTAAAGAGTTCGGTCTAGACCTGCTCTATTTGAAAAGTGTCCTGAGATAACTTCTGTTATGAATTGGCGCTATACAAATAAAATTGAATTGAATTGAATTGAATCGCTGCTGTGCACATTTAACACACCGTGGGGAAGATATAGGTTCAAACGTTTGCCGTTTGGAATCAAGTCAGCAAGTGAGGTTTTTCAGCAGCGCAATTGTGAAGCGTTCGGTGACATACAAGGAGTACACATCATAGCTGACGATATGATCATCGCGGCAGCTACAGAAAAAGAACATGATGAGATAATACAGAAAGTGATGACCAGAGCGGTGTGAAAAGCAGACGAGGCAAAAGTTAAAGCCATAGCTGAGATGCCTCCACCCACTGACAAAGCAGGACTACAGAGGATGCTAGGCATGACAAAATACCTGGCGCAGTACATCCCAGGCAAGGCCACCATAACAGCGCCGCTAAGACAGCTGCTCAGGAAGGACAATATGTGGCAGTGGCAACACGAACATGACGAAGCAGTCAAAAAACTGAAAGATGCTCTCACAAATGCTCCTGTGCTCAGATTCTTTGATCCACAGAAACAGCTCATCATACAGGCTGATACGTCTAAGGACGGCCTAGGAGCATGCCAAGTACGGCCGCCTCGGTGTGTTGGTGCGCTTTGTTTTTTCTTGCTTTGTGTGTTAATTCAGTTTTCGGCTGTGATACCCGGGGCTCTTTCACTAAAGAAGAGCTCATGAACATCAGGGGAACAACTCCAGCTGATCTCTTTCCCACTTTTCTTATTTCTTCCGTGGAATTATTGGACATTGTGGTCAAAAGTGCGCTCACCTTTGCTCACGCAGTGAAACGCAGGAGGAGAGGGAGACGTGCCGGTGCGCTTGTGCGTCTCCGCCAGCGCGGACATCGTACGCCGTTACCTGGAATATTCCTCTCCAATGTGCGCTCACTGTGCAACAAAATGGACCAATTTCAGCTACTTCTGGGGAAAAACAGTGACTTTTCTTCATCCTCTGTTTTATGCTTCACAGAGACGTGGCTGAGTGGATCGGTACCGGACTCTGCGCTGCAGCTGGCAGGCTTCCAACTCCTCAGAGCGGATCGTGACACAGAACTCTCCGGCAAAACAAAGGGTGGAGGTATCTGTTTTTATACCAACAGTAGCTGGTGTAATGATGTGACAGTGATCCAACAGCACTGCTCTTCTACTCTGGAATCTTTCTTTATAAACTGCAAACCTTTTTACTCCCCCCGTGAGTTTGTTTCATTCATTCTGGTCGGTGTTTACATTGCACCGCAGGCCAACGTGCAGGATGCACAGCGCATACTCGCCGACCAGATACTGTATGTGGAGCAGACTAACCCGGACTCTTTAGTTATTGTCCTCGGTGACTTTAACAAAGGAAACCTCAGTCACGATCTTCCAAAATATAAACAGTTTATTAAATGCACGACCAGAGAGAAGAATATACTGGATCATTGTTACACTACAGTCAGCGGAGCTTATCACGCCGTCCCCGCCGCACTGGGCCTCTCCGACCACGTCATGGTCCACCTGATTCCCTCATACAGGCAGAAATTAAAGCTCTGCAAACCTGTTGTGAGGACATCAAGGCAGTGGACCAGTGAAGCTGTGGAGGATCTCCAGGCGTGCTTGGACTCTACTGACTGGGATGTGTTCAGGACTGCTACTAACAGTCTGGATGAGTACACAGAGGCTGTGACGTCATATATCAGCTTCTGTGAGGACTGCTGTGTACCATCACGCACCAGGGTGAGTTACAACAACGACAAACCCTGGTTCACAGCCAAACTCATTCAACTACGGTTGCAGAAGGAGCAAGCGTTCAGGAGTGGGGACAGGGACAAGTTTAAGGAGTCCAAGTACAAGTTTAGGAAGGCGGTGAGAGAAGCTAAACATCAGTACTCTGAGAAACTTCAACACCAGTTCTCAGCCAACGACTCTGGTTCTGTCTGGAAGGGGCTCAGACAGATAACTAACTACAAGCCCAAAACCCCTCACTCCATCAATGATCTGCGCCTGGCAAACGAGCTGAATGAGTTCTACTGCCGCTTCGACAGACAAAGGAGCAGTCCTGACACCATCCCCCGTGACACCCCTCACCGGCCCCACCTCACCAGTCCCTCCCCCCCCAGCCCAGCAGGAGCTGGGGCCACTTCACAGCTTCACACCTCTGTGAATCCCTCCTCCTCCACCACAGTGACGACTCTCTGCCTCCAAGAGAGGGACGTCAACAGACTCTTCAAGAGGCAGAACCACCGCAAAGCAGCCGGACCAGATTCTGTCTCTCCATCCACCCTGAAGCACTGTGCTGACCAGCTGTCTCCGGTGTTCACTGACATCTTCAACACCTCTTTGGAGATATGTCACGTGCCAGCCTGCTTCAAAGCATCGACCATCATCCCTGTACCCAAGAAAGCAAGGACCACAGGACTAAATGACTTCAGACCTGTTGCCCTCACCTCTGTGGTCATGAAGTCTTTTGAGCGCCTTGTGCTTTCCCACCTGAAAGCCATAACAGACCCACTCCTGGACCCCCTGCAGTTCGCCTACAGAGCCAACAGGTCTGTAGACGATGCAGTAAACATGGCCCTACACTTCACCCTCCAGCATCTGGACTCCCCCAGGAACCTATGCCAGGATCCTGTTTGTGGACTTCAGCTCTGCGTTTAATACCATCATCCCTGCTCTGCTACAGGACAAGCTCTCCCAGCTCACTGTGCCTGACTCCACCTGCAGGTGGATCACAGACTTCCTGTCTGACAGGAAACAACACGTGAAGCTGGGTAGAAATGTCTCTGACTCCCAGACCATCAGCACCGGATCCCCTCAGGGCTGTGTTCTTTCTCCTCTACTCTTCTCCCTGTACACCAACAGCTGCACCTCCAGTCACCAGTCCATCAGGCTCCTGAAGTTTGCGGATGACACCTCCCTCATTGGGCTCATCTCTGGTGGAGATGAGTCCGCCTACAGATGGGAGATTGACCATCTGGTGACCTGGTGCAGCCAGAACAACCTGGAGCTAAATGCTCTAAAAACAGTGGAGATGGTTGTGGACTTTAGGAAGAACCCAGCCCCACCCGCCCCCATCATCCTGTGTGACTCCCCAGTCGACTCTGTGGAGTCTTTCCGCTTCCTGGGTACCATCATCACCCAGGACCTCAAGTGGGAGCTGAACATCAGCTCCCTCACCAAGAAAGCCCAGCAGAGGATGTACTTCCTGCGACAGCTGAAGAAGTTCAACCTGCCAAAGACAATGATGGTGCACTTCTACACTGCCATCATCGAGTCCATCCTCACCTCATCCATCACCATCTGGTACGCTGCTGCCACTGCCAAGGACAAGGGCAGACTGCAGCGTATCATTCGATCAGCTGAGAAGGTGATCGGTTGCAATCTGCCATCCCTCCAGGACCTGTACGCCTCTAGGACCAGGAAGCGTGCAGGTAAGATTGTGGCTGACCCCTCCCACCCAGGTTACAATCTCTTTGAGATACTTCCCTCTGGCAGGAGGCTGCGGTCCATCAGGACTAAAACGTCTCGCCATAAAAACAGTTTCTTCCCGTCGGCAGCTGGCCTCCTTAACAAGGCCCGGATTACCCACTGTCATTGACTCTTATACCCACCCTGTATATAAAGTATGCATTACATTAATGCTCCCACGTTCTTCTGCACAGCTTTCTATTTCTCTTCTTATCTTTATCTATTTATTTTTTGAAAGTACTTTATTTTTCTGTGTGATTTTTGTGTGATTTAAATAATTGTATATTTGTATTTGTAATTGTATATGTATATATTTTTATGCACCAACTGCACCAGGTCACATTCCTCGTAGGCGTAAAAACCTACTTGGCAATAAACAAAATTCTGATTCTGATTCTGATTCTTACAAGATGACCACCCAATAGCGTATGCGTCGAGGGCACTGACAGAGACAGAAAAGAACTATGCACAAATTGAGAAGGAGCTCTTAGCCATAGTTTTTTCTGTCAAGAAGTTCCACCAGTATGTGTATGGGGTGAGGGTTAATGTTCAGTCAGACCACAAACCATTGGAAAACATCCTGAGAAAGCCACTTGGAACAGCTCCATCTAGGCTGCAGAGAATGCTGCTTCAGCTACAGCGATATGACCTAAATGTCACCTACACACCAGGTAAAGAGCTACTGATTGCAGACACACTCTCACGAGCTGTGCCACACGGACAACACATGGCTGCAGATGATATCACAGATGAGAGAGTTGTCTATGCTTTGGAGCCAACAGACGCCTTGACGCCTTGAGTACAGAGACTCTAGAGCAGCTTAAGAGCGAAACGACAAAAGACAAAACGCTGCAGCTTTTGCAAGATACACACAGACTTGGTTGGCCCCAACACAGAAAACAAGTAGACTCTAGACTGATACAATATTGGCCAATCAGACACACAGTGGCTGTCAGAGAGGGAGTAATGTTTGTAGCAGACAGGATAATCCTACCAACAACTATGAGATCTGATATTATATTGAAATAAAGCTCATTGGGTTACACAACGAGGTGGGTTCCCAAAAGGACTTTTATTCATTTATTAAACTGACTCAGTGACAGATTTTATGGATATTTTATATATTAAAAACTGTACAGTGTGACAGTGAACTTTTTATACAATTCTGTCTGTATTGTGGATTTTTTAAATCATTTTAAACAATCATACAGACTTAGTCTTGCCCATTGTTCTATTAGACCATATTTCCATTTACTTTACACATTAGTGAACCAGATGCTGAGAGATCGGCAAACTTTATATTTCTATATATATATAAATCTTTTAGCACACCTTTAAATCAAGAATGCCTCGCGACCCTCCATGAAGGAGAAACACATAAAAATCAGTCAGATATCAGACTGACGGAGAATGAAAGACACTGATATTCATCAGCGTATGAGGATGTGAAACAGACAGATAGGGAGTCCCTCAGGGGAACAAGAGATCAGATGCACTCAGGTGTACTTGGTCTGTTCCCTGTTTCTGGTACTGACAGTAAATAACCATCACATGTTAAACTGTTAATTTTTACTTCTCTGATTAGTGGATGGATCACAGTAAAGTTTGATGCACTCCAGACATTTGATAAAAAGAAAGTGTTGATATTATCACGTATTTGAATTATTTTCATAAATGTTTATTTCTCCTCCATCATCCTTTAGTTGACATGAGCAGGAAACAGGTTTCCACTGGAGGGCGACGTTCTCCACAAACTGAACCTAACCCTAAAACACACACACACACACACACACACACACACACACACACACACACATACATTAACAACAACAACACACACACACACACACACATTAACAAACACACGTTTATTTAGCAAAAGCTCTTAAAGGAGTCATATTATGCCCTTTTTCAGGTTCATAATTGTTCACGCGGATGACGCGGCTGACACGGATGACGCTCTGGCCCCTCCCCTTTGTTGCCGGCAGGTAGCTCCTCACTGCTACTGAGATTATCTGCATTTCTACCGTCAATATTAATTCAATAACTGCTTTTAAAGCAAAAACTGCACCAGCGGACATGTTAGAGCGGGAGTCTGACCTGAAATCACAGAGAAATAAACAACATCAACAATCAGGATTACAGCTTTCTGTGACGTTTTCCTCAGGTAAATACTGCTATATTAACTACATATACATACATATAACTAATATATATATATATTAACCTCTATCTATCACATAATGTTAGTGTTTATACCTTAACTATGAGAACCAACACTGTGTTCTATGTCTTTCCAGGTACAGCAGTGAGCAGTGACCTACAGTCTACACAGCCCAGTGAAGTTAAACATATTATATATTACATAATATTAACAACATTAGTCAAGCAGTTGTTTCTAGTGAAGAAACAGCCAGTAAATGTACAAAAGTAATCAGAGTAATAGTATAATGATTACTGTAACCTCCCATCTGTTATATTCTTTATACACATTAGTTTACTGAGACCATGGAAACAGAAACCTGGAATACTTTATCCTGTACAACATGTCAACATAACTGAAGGAATCACTCATCTAATAAAGTAAATTGTTCATGTGGTTTAAAAACTGCTAAGTAACCAACTGTTAACGGTACTGTATCCATATTTCATAGTCTGATATTTTAACTTAAAAGTATTATTACCAAAGTTAACCTTCAGATATTTGTAAAAGCTGCAATTATGTTTGAACCCCATTAAAAATACTGTATACTGAATATTCTATTATTTATATTATATACTGTATGATGATGTAATTTATCTTCCAACATAATAAAGTTTGAATGTGAGACAGTAATGTATTGTGTTGCTTACAGTCATTAATACAGGTTTAACATTTCCATATTGATAGATGTTACACGAATCAGGTTTTCAACTCTTGTACATCCAGGAAGTCTTCATAAAACCTCTGTGAAATAACATGTTATTGATATAAAACCACACTTATTACTGAATTTAAAAATGACAAAAACTCTTCTTAAAAGTAAAACACTTTATTTATATTTCATTCATATTCCAGTTACACATGTTGTAAGTAACAAAGCTAGAACTTTTATGTAAACTGTGCAGATCATGTTCTCCATCAAGGTTTATGGTTTCTAGTATATTGAAGTGTGAGCTGGTAATGGAGCTCTGCAGTCAGTGTTCATCTTCATCAGTCTTCCTTTGGATACCCAGACTGTCCTGATGCTGCAGCTGTCTCTGTCCTCTGATGGGTCCAGGAACACCTGAGCTTCATCAGGTCACCTGTAAAACATGGAAGATTCAGTGTTACTAGTAAGCCAGCACATAATATACAGTATAATATATTACAGTATAATATAATATACAGTGTAATATAATACAGTGTAATATAATACAGTATAATATAATATACAGTGTAATATAATGCAGTATAATATAATATACAGTATAATATAATATACAGTATAATATAATATACAGTGTAATATAATATACAGTATAATATAATACAGTATAATATAATATAGTACAACAGCTCATTGTGGCTCACAGTAGTCCTCAGTTATAATGTAAAATAATAAAGCAGTGTCTCTGGTGGTTCCTTGTTGCAGCTAACTGTAGTGATGTGTTGTTGAAACAGTCTGAGGTTACCAACACAATGTCTATCTAATGGCAGCAGATACACACACAGGACATTTACTGACTGTAACTGATGTTGGAACAAGTTCCCGGTGCAATAACAGACATTTAGCAGTGAGCCTCAGTGTTTCTAATACAATAGGAGATTATATGAGTATAGGATGTTACACTGGACCTACACTTATATCCTCAGTAATAGCAGTACTTCAGTAACGCTAAATAAACGGATCAGAAAACTTTTATTCGTCGGTTTGACTCCACATAAAGTCTAGTGAGCAACCCCAGCTGCTGGGTGCTAATCAAAGTTACACAATATTACTAAACTAATGAATCCCTGCAGTTTGACTATTTCTCTCTCACTGTAGCTCTAGTGTTAACTCTGGTGCACCTTGATCAAGTTCATTTACACACCGTAACACACACACACACACACACACACACACCTGAACGAAGCAGAGAAACAACAAAGCTAGCGCTAGCTGAGATAACGTTAGCATAACTCACTCTCTGTATTCTGTTAGCTTCTAAAGAGGTTTGATCACAGTCTGACTATTTCTCTCTCACCGTAGCTCTATCTTTACCTCCGGTACATTTACACACACACACACACACACACACACACACAGAGCGGAGCAGGACAATGGCTCCGGAATAACAAAGCTAGCGCTAGCTGAGCGAGCTAACAGCTGATGAGCAGCTACAGTTTGTTCACTCGGAGGTTTTCTGCTCTTTCTAACAGCGACACAAACATATTACTGACTGAGCACTTTAACTAAATACAGACCAACATAAAGACCCCCCACACAAAACCCACAACAGTAACAGAGTTACTTGCTCATTCTCTGCTAGCTTGCCTTTTATAGTAGCAATGGCGGAGCTCCGATAGTCAACAGGAAGTAAAGAGAAGTGGGTGGCAACAGGGAGAGCATGTGATGTCACAAACTACACACTTCTGAACCTGCGTGATTTCTCTCCTATATTCTGACTGAGGCAGCCCACAAAAACATGACTGAGTCATTTTTTTTCACACTTTGCTGCTGATAGGCCTCCAGAGTCCCAAATGTACATAATCAAATGATTAAAAAGTTGGTTTTGCATAATATGTCCCCTTTAATATTGATTTTTCATTAATTTGCCTTATAATGGAGCCACTGACCTTTCATCACATCACACAGACACATGTTGGTTTTGATGTCTTTATTTCAGAAGCTCATCAGTGAACAAAAACATTTCACAGCTATATATATATATATATATATATATATATATATATATATATATGTGTGTTTATATGGACATTCTGTATATCTTTATTAACATAAACCCCATCAACAATGACAATCTGAGCTACTGGTTCTAATTCTTTAAAATTATATTATTAAACAATAATTAATTCATATTAAGATAAGATAAGATAAGATAATGTATTCCTTTATTTGTCCCACAATGGGGAAACATATTAAACAATTTATTCAAAAAGGATGTCAAGTTATAGTCACTGGATAATTACAAACCAACCCCCAAGGTGGAGCTTCTTCAGTCCATATCAATGTCAGAGTCTGGGTCACAGTTAAAGTTTGGGTCCACATTACTGTCCTGACCTGTGCACGGCTCAATGCCCCGAATAAACCCGCAAAATAGGAGATTTATTCTATTGTTAAAGCACAGTGCGCCTCCAGGTCTTTCGTACTGGGTTTTTGCTCTGTTTACATCAGCAACACAGGTCAGTACCAGGTCGTCCGTAGACACACATCACTTGGAATGATCATTTGAAGCCTCCCAATTACCCAAATCAGTTACTATAGATTTAATATTGATCACTTTATGTTGATCTGATTGGCGGGAGGAATTGTCACGGCCAGTCTGGCAGCCCCACGTCTGCACATAGATATCTCTGCCAAATGTCCGCTCTATTGTCAGGTAAAGATCTCCCACTGCAAACACAGCAACAGAGAGAGAGACAGAGAGAGACAGACAGACAGGTTCATACTGACACTCCTCTGTCCACTGATATTACACCAAATATTAGGGATGCCCCGACCAAGTTTTAGGCCCTGATCTGATCCGAGTCATTTAATGTTGAATATAACGAGTTCCGATCTGATACTTGAGTTATTTTAGATAATACAATAATAATAATACAATCCAATGTGTAGGCTTGCATTTCATTAAGAAACAAAATACCTGCATCAAACCGGTCCCTAATGTTTTTTGATTTATTTACACAGTAAAGTATAAAATAAACTGTAATGTTCTGTGCAGGTTTAACCTGAGTTACTGAATGAACTCTCTTTAGATCACATTCATTCATTACTCTTATTGGCTTTTTGTTTGCAGGACTTTTGTCTTGCAGTGGCTTGTTGAGAGCGGTTGTGTCAGATCTCTACCGCTGTCTCCTCCGAGCAGAGAAGAGCTGATCAAGGATTTTTTAATTGATTGATATCGGCAGGAAGCCCCGCCCACAGAGTTTCACCGCAGTGGGCGGGGCTTCCTGCACTCTCACAGGGCTCAGAGTGGATGAAAGCTCAACATAGCCGATACCGATCAATTAAAAAAATCCTTGATCAGCTCTGATACTGACCGATGAGATCGGGACATCCCTATAAAATACTGTAAAACACTCCAGTAAAGTAAATACACATTTCTGCCCCAGCAGATTCTAACTGGCAGCTTTAATGTGTGACTGTATGGAAATGCATAAAGAAGAGAGCACCACTGAAAAATAATAATACAGTGTTTATGCTAACCTAGGCTAAATGCACCCTGACTTATCTCCAGATACTACTGACGTACTGACTCACTTCCGGTTTACTTCCTGCTCTGTGTACACTGTTTGGTGCTGTAGCTCTGTCAGTGAACGCTAAATATAAATTAGTTTTACTCGTTACAGCGGTTATTTACCCGCTTAACATTTAAACGTAGACTAGTTCTACTTAAACACTTGGAGTTTCTCCCTCTTTTAGGGACTTTTCACTACTTTCAAAGTTTTTCATACACTCTAGTTTCATTAGCATTAGCAGTTAGCTATGGCTTCTCCCTCTCCCTCTCCTCTGTCCTGCTCAGTGTGTCAGATGTTCAGTTATTCCTCTGCCTCCTTTAAAGATAATGGTACCTGTATTAAATGTAGTTTATTTACTGCGCTGGAGGCGAGGCTTAGTGAGTTAGAGGAACGGCACCGCACCACTGAGATATCTTTAGCCGCTATAGTTAGCCAGCCCCCGGTAGCCGGTGCGGTCCGACCGAAGGTAGCTTCTGTTAGCTCTGTAGATCCCCCGGTAGTTCCCGAGCAGCCGGGAAGACAGGGAGGCTGGGTGACTGAGCGAAGGAAGACTAGAACGGCGAAGCCCACAGGTCACCACCAACCGCTTCACGTTTCTAATACATTTTCCCCACTCAGCGATTCACCCGCTGAGGAACCAACTCTGGTTATTGGCAGCTCCATAGTCAGAAACGTGAAGTTAGTGAAGCCAGCGGCCATAGTCAAATGCATCCCTGGGGCCAGAGCGGGCGACATTGAATCAAATTTAAAACTGCTGGCTAAAGATAAACGTAAATACAGTAAGATTGTTATCCACGTCGGCGGTAACGACACCCGTTTACGCCAATCGGAGGTCACTAAGATTAATGTGGAGTCGGTGTGTAACTATGCTAAGACAATGTCGGACACCGTAGTTTTCTCTGGACCCCTCCCCAATGTGACCAGTGATGACATGTATAGCCGCATGTCGTCATTCCACCGCTGGCTGTCGAGGTGGTGTCCAGCAAACGATGTGGGCTTCATTGATAACTGGAAGCCTTTTTGGGGAAAACCTGGTCTGATTAGGAGAGACGGCATCCACCCCACTTTGGATGGAGCGGCTCTCTTATCTAGGAATATGGCGAAGTTTATCTCTAAAACCTGACAGTCCAGAGTTAGGACCAGGAAGCAGAGCTGCTGTCTTACACACTTCTCTGCTCTTTCTTTAGAACAGTCACCCACCCAAAACCCCATAGAGACTGTGTCTGTCCCCGACCACCTAAACTATTTAAAGAAATAAAAACAAGAGGAGTTCAACATAAAAATCTAATAAAAATTAAAACCAACTCCTCAGTAGCACAAAATAAGAGAATGAAATGTGGGCTGTTAAATATCAGGTCTCTGTCCTCTAAAGCTGTTCTAGTGAATGAATTAATATCAGATTATGATATTGATTTACTTTGTCTTACTGAGACCTGGTTGTCCCACGAGGAGTATGTTAGCCTAAATGAATCCACCCCCCCAGTCATATTAATACTCACATTCCTCGAGGCACAGGCCGAGGAGGTGGAGTAGCAGCTATATATGATTCGAGCGTTTTAATGGACCCTAAACCTAAACTAAATTATAATTCATTTGAAAGCCTTGTTCTTAGTCTTTCTCACCCAAACTGGAAAACACTGCAGCCAGTTCTATTTGTTATAGTGTACCGTGCTCCTGGACCGTACTCTGATTTTATATCTGAATTTTCAGAGTTTCTATCAAGCTTAGTCCTTAAATCAGATAAAGTAATTATTGTAGGTGATTTTAATATTCATGTGGATGTTGACAATGACAGCCTTAGTAATGCATTTATATCATTAATAGACTCAATTGGCTTCTGTCAGAGTGTAAATAAACCAACTCATTGTTTTAATCACACTCTTGACCTTGTTTTATCATATGGCATTGATATTGAACATTTAATAGTCTTCCCACATAATCCTTTCCTATCTGACCATTATTTAGTAACTTTTGAATTCATACTATTAGATTATAAGCCATTAGGCAAAACTTCCTACAGCAGATGTCTATCTGACAGTGCTGTAGCTAAATTTAAGGAGGAGATTACTTCAGTGTTTAATTCAATGCCATGTCTGAATTTAACAGAGTCCTATAACAACTTTAGTCCCTCTGAAATTGATAATCTTGTCGATAGTGCTACAGGCTCACTACGATCAACATTAGACTCTATCGCTCCTATAAAAAGGAAATTATTAAAACATAGGAGACTAGCACCTTGGTATAACCACCAAACCCGCCAGTTAAAGCAAATAGCTAGGAAATCTGAAAGGAAATGGCGCTCTTCCAAATTATCAGAATATCGCTCAAATTGGCAAGATGATCTTAAGATTTATAGAAAGGCCCTCCGTAATGCCAGAGGAGCCTATTACTCAGCACTAATAGAAGAAAATAAGAACAACCCTAGGTTCCTCTTCAGCACTGTAGCCAGGCTGACAGAGAGTCACAGCTCTATCGAGCCACATATCCCCATAAACTTAAGTAGCAATGACTTCATGAGCTTCTTCTATAATAAAATTATTACTATTAGAGAAAAAATTAATCACCAACTGCCATCAACAGTTATCAGTGGCTCTCCAAGTTCAGGGACTTCTGTCAATGTAAACTTAGATGTATATTTAGACTGTTTTTCTGCTATCGATCTTCATCAGTTAACTTCAATCATTTCTTCATCGAAGCCATCAACCTGTCTGTTAGACCCGATCCCAACTAGGCTGCTTAAAGAAGTTGTTCCCTTAATTGGCACTTCTTTACTGGATATGATTAATCTTTCTTTATTATCAGGATATGTACCACAGTCCTTTAAAGTAGCTGTAATTAAACCCCTTCTTAAAAAGTCTACTCTTGACCCAGGGGTTTTAGCCAACTATAGACCGATTTCTAACCTCCCGTTCCTCTCTAAGATTCTGGAGAAAGTAGTCGCCAAAGAGTTGTGTGACTTTCTACATAACAATAGTTTATTTGAGGATTTTCAGTCAGGATTTAGAGTTCATCATAGCACAGAGACAGCTCTGGTTAAAGTTAATAATGACCTTCTGATTGCTTCTGACAATGGACTTGTCTCTGTACTTGTATTATTAGATCTTAGTGCTGCATTTGACACCATTGACCATGATATTCTTTTACAGAGACTTGAGCATCAAATTGGCATTAAAGGAACTGCCCTAACCTGGTTTAAGTCATACTTATCAGATCGTTCTCAGTTTGTACATGTTAACGATGAATCCTCCATAAATACTAAAGTTAGTCATGGAGTTCCACAAGGTTCTGTACTTGGACCAATACTATTTACTTTATATATGCTCCCTTTAGGCAACATTATTAGGAATCACTCCATTAACTTTCACTGTTATGCAGATGATACGCAGTTATATCTATCAATCAAACCCAATGAAATTAATCAATTATCTAAATTACAAACATGTCTTAAGGACATAAAATCCTGGATGACCTGCAATTTTCTGATGTTAAACTCAGAAAAAACCGAAATTCTTGTTCTTGGCCCCAAAAACCTTAGAGACTCATTGTCTAAAGATATAGTCACTCTAGATGGCATTAACTTGGCCTCTAGCACCACTGTCAGGAATCTTGGAGTTATCTTTGATCAGGATTTGTCATTTAACTCCCACATAAAGCAGACCTCTAGGACTGCCTTCTTTCATTTACGTAATATTAGAAAAATTAGACACATACTATCACAGACAGATGCAGAAAAACTAATCCATGCATTTGTTACTTCAAGGCTGGATTACTGCAACTCTTTATTATCAGGTTGCCCCAATAAGTCCATTAAAACGCTCCAATTAATTCAGAACGCTGCAGCACGAGTACTGACAGGAACTAGAAAAAGAGATCACATCTCTCCTGTACTAGCTACTCTGCATTGGCTCCCTATAAAATGTAGAATTGAATTTAAAATACTCCTCCTCACCTATAAAGCTCTTCATGGTCAGGCCCCTTCATATCTTAAAGAGCTCATAGTACCCTATTACCCCACTAGAACACTACGTTCTCTGAATGCTGGGCTACTTGTGGTTCCTATAGTCTCTAAAAGTAGAACAGGAGCCAGAGCCTTCAGTTACCAAGCTCCTCTCCTGTGGAACCAGCTTCCAGTTGTGGTTCGGGAGGCAGACACCCTCACCACATTCAAGAGTAGGCTTAAGACATTCCTCTTTGATAAAGCTTATAGTTAGGGCTGGATCAGGTGAGTCCTGAACCATCCCTTAGTTATGCTGCTATAGGCCTAGACTATCGGGGGATTTCCCATGGTGCACTGAGCTACTCTCTTCCTCTCTCTTTCTGCACTCATTCATGTCCCTTTAATGCATGTTACTAACTCCACTTCTTCCCCGGAGTTCTTGTGCTTTCTCGTCTCGCAGGTTCTCGTGGATCCTGGTGGAGCCTCCTGCCATGGTCCTGCTTGACTGCCATTGCCAATACTGTTGTTGCTGTGCACCTGTCTGTCTGTCTGTCGCTCTCTCTCTCTCTCTCTCTCTCTCTCTCTCTCTCTCTCTCTCTCCCCACCCCAACTGGTCGAGACAGACGACCACCCACCTAGAGCCGGAGGATCTGTCCTAGGTTTCTGCCTTTTAACAGGCAGTTTTTCCTTGCCCTTGTCGCCAAGTGCTTGCTCATGGTGGTACTGTTGGGTCTCTGTAATTAATGTTAAAGAGTTCGGTCTAGACCTGCTCTATTTGAAAAGTGTCCTGAGATAACTTCTGTTATGAATTGGCGCTATACAAATAAAATTGAATTGAATTGAATTGAATAGATACATCCAGATGAAACTGATATTCATTAGAGTCTGGAGATGGAGACGGTTTATCTAAATTATACAAAAATATAACGCCTTCATATTGTTCAGTGTTATGATTTTTTTAATGTGTTTTTATGTTTCAGCGGGCATCAAACTGCCCCTTGAAGAAACAGGTAAAGTATTGATCAGAAGACACTCGATCCTGAATATAGTCGGTGTGGTTCGGGACCTGAATATAGTCGGTGTGGTTCGGGGCTGGAATATAATCGGTGTGGTTCGGGACCTGAATATAATCGGTGTGGTTCGGGACCTGCAGCCACTGTGATTTGGAAATGTAATTTTAGGTGTTTTTGCTGAAAAAAGTGTTGGAAAAGGTTAATCAATCATACCCAGACGGAAATCTGTTTGAGAATAAATGATAATGTACTTCATCACCTCCTGCTAATTTAAAGTGCTACGCTACAATGGTCCGTGTATGTTTTGGTCAGTGGATGTTCCTTTATACGCTGTTTCTCCGCATTTACCATAATGCTGAGAATACTTCTACACTCGATATTTAAGTGCGGCTGATTTGACCACGGAGATCGGACTCACGGCTGGATTGACCGCAGTCTACTAGCCTACTGTTTCTTCTCCACAGCACCGTCCTGTTAACGACAACATCCCGTCTCAGAATATGAAACAACAGGACTTTTTCTGTTTCTGTTTTCTAGTGATTTTATTTTTTGTTATATGAAATAAAAAATGAAAATCAAATAATTTTTTAAATTTCGCTTATCCCTTTCTGACCATGAAAAAGAAAAACGCCTTGTATTTCAATTTTAATTTTTGTATTTTAAAACGAAAATCAAATAACCACTCGTTTTCTGTTTTTAATACCCGTTTCTGAAAGGAACATCCAATGACCAAAACATACACGGACCTACAATACTTTAGCTCAACAGCAGAACTATTGAACATAATTTGATGAACAGAGTAAAACTGTGTAATGCAGATATCTCACCTTCTTTCACTGGTTACATTTGTTTAGCAAAGCTATGCAAGTCGGTCCGTGTATGTTTTGGTCATTGGATTTTCCTTTCAGAAACGGGTATTAAAAAACAGAAAACGAGTGGTTATTTGATTTTCGTTTTAAAATACAAAAATTTAAATTGAAATACAAGGCGTTTTTCTTTTTCATGGTCAGAAAGGGATGAGCGAAATTAAAAAAAATATTCGATTTTCATTTTCTATTTCATATAACAAAAAATAAAATCACTAGAAAACAGAAACGGAAAAAAGGCCTGTTGTTTCATATTCTGAGACCGGATGTTGTCATTTACAGGACGGTGCTGTGTAGAAGAAACAGTAGGCTAGTAGACTGCGGTCAATCCAGCCGTGAGTCCGATCTCCGTGGTCAAATCAGCCGCACTTAAATTTAGAGTGTACAAGTATTCTCAGCATTATGATAAATGCGGAGAAACAGCGTATTTACTTCCGGTTTTCAAAATAAAGGTATTTAGAACAGTAAGCTATAATTAAAATATGTTACATTAAAGTGTTTCATGCGCCCCTGATGAATAAAAAAAAACTTTATATCAAGTATCTTTACTGCACCAGTGTGGAGAAATGCCGAAATAAAAGCCTCATATTTATGCCTCCAGAGATTGCATATTTGACCATATTTGAGCTACTGTAAAAACATATTGCTCAGTGTTTCCTGGCTATGGGTGAAGCATTTTCATTATACTTCAATAATGCTGCAGTAATCATGACAAAATTTCACACAAATGTTTAATAACATATATATAATTATATATAATATAAACACTAAACACTAAACACAAAATCCTACACAATTCTTATTTGTTTACTTTTCACACAAAATGCAATGCCAGTCCACATTCTTCTTATTTTGCAGCTCTGCTGTGTCCATTTGTAGGTAAAAGGGAAAAATAATTAGTTTTAACTTCAAAACACCATTGTACCTACTGTCTCTTCCTCACATATTATTTTTTATATTATTCAGTGTGACAGCTGATTTCTTCTACACAGCACCATCCTGTAAATGACAACATCCGGTCTCAGAATATGAAAAAACAGGCCTTTTTTCTGTTTCTGTTTTCTAGTGATTTTATTTTTTGTTATATGAAATAGAAAATGAAAATCGAATAATTTTTTAAATTTCGCTCATCCCTTTTTGACCATGAAAAAGAAAAAACGCCTTGTATTTCAATTTTCATTTTTGTATTTTAAAACGAAAATCAAATAACCACTGGTTTTCTGTTTTTTAATACCCGTTTCTGAAAGGAAAATCCAATGACCAAAACATACACGGACCATTATTGGATGGAAGGATTTTGACCCAGTTTATAGCGTCTTGTAGTTCTTGATAGAAGTCCTCTGGAATATGTTCAAATGTGAAAGCTCTGATGTACTGCAGGTGTTTACCTTGAAATAGTACAACACGGTTTAGATACTATTCAGTTCAAGGTCGGTCCGTGTATGTTTTGGTCATTGGATTTTCCTTTCAGAAACGGGTATTAAAAAACAGAAAACCAGTGGTTATTTGATTTTCGTTTTAAAATACAAAAATGAAAATTGAAATACAAGGCGTTTTTCTTTTTCATGGTCAAAAGGGGATGAGCGAAATTTTAAAAATGATTCGATTTTCATTTTCTATTTCATATAACAAAAAATAAAATCACTAGAAAACAGAAACGGAAAAAAGGCCTGTTGTTTCATATTCTGAGACCGGATGGTCCGTGTATGTTTTGGTCATTGGATTTTCCTTTCAGAAACGGGTATTAAAAAACAGAAAACGAGTGCTTATTTGATTTTCGTTTTAAAATACAAAAATTAAAATTGAAATACAAGGCGTTTTTCTTTTTCATGGTCAGAAAGGGATGAGCGAAATTTAAAAAATTATTCGATTTTCATTTTCTATTTCATATAACAAAAAATAAAATCACTAGAAAACAGAAACAGAAAAAGGCCTGTTTTTTCATATTCTGAGACCGGATGTTGTCATTTACAGGACGGTGCTGTGTAGAAGAAACAGTAGGCTAGTAGACTGCGGTCAATCCAGCCGTGAGTCCGATCTCCGTGGTCAAATCAGCCGCACTTAAATTTAGAGTACAAGTATTCTCAGCATTATGGTAAATGCGGAGAAATAGCGTATTTACTTCCGGTTTTCAAAATAAAGGTATTTAGAACAGTAAGCTATAATTAAAATATGTTACATTAAAGTCTTGTGCCACTGATGAATAAAAAAAAACTTTATATCAAGTATCTTTACTGCACCAGTGTGGAGAAATGCCAAAATAAAAGTCTCATATTTATGCCTCCAGAGATTGCATATTTGACCATATTTGAGGTACTGTAAAAACATATTACTCAGTGTTTCCTGGCTACTGATGGTATATTTGACTTTTACACATATGAGAGTACAAACATACTTAATATCAAGCATTTTTACTGTACCAATTTGGAGAAATTGAAGAATAAAAGTCCCATATTTATACTTCCAGATTCCATATTTTCTTATATTTTTGAGCTACTGTAAAAACATATTGCTCAATATTTCCAGGCTATGGGTGAAGCATTTTCATTATACTTCAATAATGCTGCAGTAATCATGACAAAATTTCACACAAATGTTTAAGATCTTGATAATATAAACACTAAACACTAAACACAAAATCCTACACAATTCTAATTTGTTTACTTTTCACACAAAATGCAATGCCAGTCCACATTCTTCTTATTTTGCTGCTCTGCTGTGTCCATTTGTAGGTAAAAGGGAAAAAGAATTAGTTTTAACTTCAAAACACCATTGTACCTACTGTCTCTTCCTCACATATTATTTTTTATATTATTCAGTGTGACAGCTGTTGCAGGTGGTTCCACATACAGTTTTTTTTTACAGTAGCTCAAAAATATAAGAAAATATGGAATCTGGAAGTATAAATATGGGACTTTTATTCTTCAATTTCTCCAAATTGGTACAGTAAAAATGCTTGATATTAAGTATGTTTGTAGTCTCATATGTGTAAAAGTCAAATACACCATCAGTAGCCAGGAAACACTGAGCAATATGTTTTTACAGTAGCTCAAATATGGTCAAATATGCAATCTCTGGAGGCATAAATATGAGACTTTTATTTTGGCATTTCTCCACACTGGTGCAGTAAAGATACTTGATATAAAGTGTTTTTTTATTCATCAGGGGCGCATAAAACACTTTAATGTAACATATTTTAATTATAGCTTACTGTTCTAAATACCTTTATTTTGAAAACCTATATACGCTGTTTCTCCGCATTTACCATAATGCTGAGAATACTTGTACACTGGACATTTAGGTGCGGCTGATTTGACCACGGAGATCGGACTCACGGCTGGATTGACCGCAGTCTACTAGCCTACTGTTTCTTCTACACAGCACCGTCCTGTAAATGACAACATCCGGTCTCAGAATATGAAAAAACAGGCCTTTTTTCTGTTTCTGTTTTCTAGTGATTTTATTTTTTGTTATATGAAATAGAAAATGAAAATCGAATAATTTTTTTAAGTTCGCTCATCCCTTTTTGACCATGAAAAAGAAAAACGCCTTGTATTTCAATTTTAATTTTTGTATTTTAAAACGAAAATCAAATAACCACTCGTTTTCTGTTTTTTAATACCCGTTTCTGAAAGGAAAATCCAATGACCAAAACATACACGGACCCCGGATGTTGTCATTTACAGGACGGTGCTGTGTAGAAGAAACAGTAGGCTAGTAGACTGCGGTCAATCCAGACGTGAGTCCGATCTCCGTGGTCAAATCAGCCGCACTTAAATTTAGAGTGTACAAGTATTCTCAGCATTATGGTAAATGCGGAGAAACAGCGTATTTACTTCCGGTTTTCAAAATAAAGGTATTTAGAGCCGTAAGCTATAATTAAAATATGTTACATTAAAGTGTTTCATGTGCCCCTGATGAATAAAAAAACACTTTATATCAAGTATCTTTACTGCACCAGTGTGGAGAAATGCCAAAATAAAAGCCTCATATTTATGCCTCCAGAGATTGCATATTTGACCGTATTTGAGGTACTGTAAAAACATATTGCTCAGTGTTTCCTGGCTACTGATGGTATATTTGACTTTTACACATATGAGACTACAAACATACTTAATATCAAGCATTTTTACTGTACCAATTTGGAGAAATTCAACAATAAAAGTCCATATTTGTACCTCCAAGTGGTATTTTCATATATTTGAGCTACTGTAAAAACATATTGCTCAATATTTCCTGGCTATGGGTGAAGCATTTTCATTATACTTCAATAATGCTGCAGTAATAATGACAAAATTTCACACAAATGTTTAATAACATCTTGATAATATAAACACTAAACACTAAACACAAAATCCTACACAATTCTAATTTGTTTACTTTTCACACAAAATGCAATGCCAGTCCACATTCTTCTTATTTTGCAGCTCTGCTGTGTCCATTTGTAGGTAAAAGGGAAAAATAATTAGTTTTAACTTCAAAACACCATTGTACCTACTGTCTCTTCCTCACATATTATTTTTTATATTATTCAGTGTGACAGCTGTTGCAGGTGGTTCCACATACAGTTTACATTTTTACAATAGCTCAAATATAAGAAAATATGGAATCTGGAAGTATAAATATGGGACTTTTATTCTTCAATTTCTCCACATTGGTACAGTAAAAATGCTTGATATTAAGTATACTTGTAGTCTTAGATGTGCAGAAGTCAAATATATCATCCATAGCCAGGAATTATTGAGCAAAGTGTTTTTACAGTAGCTCAAATATATGAAAATACCACTTGGAGGTACAAATATGGACTTTTATTTTGGTATTTCTCCACACTGGTGCAGTAAAGATACTTGATATAAAGTGTTTTTTTATTCACCAGGGGCACACAACACTTTAATGTAACATATTTTAATTATAGCTTACGGCTCTAAATACCTTTATTTTGAAAACCGGAAGTAAATACGGCGTTTCTCCGCATTTACCATAATGCTGAGAATACTTGTACACTCTAAATTTAAGTGTGGCTGATTTGACCACGGAGATCGGACTCACGGCTGGATTGACCGCAGTCTACTGCTCTACTGTTTCTTCTCCACAGCACCGTCCTGTAAATGACAACATCCGGTCTCAGAATATGAAAAAACAGGTCTTTTTTCCGTTTCTGTTTTCTAGTGATTTTATTTTTTGTTATATGACATAGAAAATGAAAATCGAATCATTTTTAAAATTTCTCTCATCCCTTTTTGACCATGAAAAAGAAAAACGCCTTGTATTTCAATTTTCATTTTTGTATTTTAAAACGAAAATCAAATAACCACTCGTTTTCTGTTTTTTATTACCCCTTTCTGAAAGGAAAATCCAATGACCAAAACATACACGGACCGTTCAAGCACTGAGGCTGTAAAGATGAAGCTTTACCTGACAACATTACCTATATGCTGAAACTGCTCATAGGGGAACGTTACACAGAACATCTGAGCGTTTCTTTCTCCACTTTTAGGCCAGAAATGATTTTTATCTCATCTGTAAGGGAACTGCGAAGTGCTGTGTGCGAGCCAGACTCCAGTGCTTCTCCGGTCCACCATCAGAACTCCTGAGGAGAACCGACGGTCCCAGTGGATGCATGTTTCAGAGTGGAAAGCAGGAACAGACTGAACACATCATCCTCTCATCCTCTCATCCTCTCATCATCTCATAATCTCATCCTCTCAGAGTCACAGTTCATTAAGAAGCTAATGAGTTATGATGAGTTATAATTAGTTATGATGAGTTATGATTAGTTATAATTAGTTATGATGAGTTATGATGAGTTATAATTAGTTATGATGACTTATAATTCGTTATGATGAGTTATAATTAGTAATGATGAGTTATGATTAGTTATGATGAGTTACGATGAGTTATAATGAGTTATGATGAGTTATAATTAGTTATGATGAGTTATGATGAGTTATAATTAGTTATGATGAGTTATGATGAGTTATAATTAGTTATGATGACTTATAATTCGTTATGATGAGTTATAATTAGTAATGATGAGTTATGATTAGTTATGATGAGTTACGATGAGTTATAATGAGTTATGATGAGTTATAATTAGTTATGATGAGTTATAATTCATTATGATGAGTTATAATTAGTTATGATGAGTTATAATTAGTTATGATGAGTTATAATGAGTTATAATTCATTATGATGAGTTACGATGAGTTATAATTAGTTATGATGATGTGTGTATAACTGCTGGCTACAGAAGTCGGACAGACAGATGTTACATACGTTGTCTGCAGTGATGGGAATAAGGGCGTTATAAATAACGGTGTTATAACTAACGGTGTTACTTTTTTCAGTAACAAGTAATCTAATTGATTACTCTTCCCATCTTAATAACGCTGTTACTGTTACTGCCAAAAAATGCGGCGCGTTACTATAATTGAAGCTGTTTTTTTCATCAGACCAACTAGGCAAGTACTTTTTTTTACTGTTCTTCCTTGGTTAGTGGGCAGTGCACGAGACAAGCATAAATGCTGACGATTGGCTGAGGTTGAGTAAAATTTTATGGTAAGCCAATCAGAGGTAGAGTTGGGCGGGTGTTCGAAAGCACGCATAGTCCGACACACAACGAACAACACAAGCGACTCAGTCAACAAGAGACAGGTATAGCAAGTTGTGTTGAATCTTATTACATTTGCACTAAAAAGTATATCTTGTTTGAATACATTTTTGGTACATTGCTTAAAGAGCATCATTTAATTTAGATTTATTTGTTAGCTGGCTGCAGCCTCTAGGGGGGTCAATTGTCAAGAGATTCATTTTTATGGAGATGTATTTTTTTTTTTATGTATTACCTGTTTATATTTGGATTCCTTAGTTTTGCTATTCATTGTACTTTTCAGTTAGATTGAAAGCACCTCATATTGTTACACTGTTCTACTTTTTCGAGGAAGAAAATACTTGAAGTACAGTATATCTATCAATTGTCTGAAGTTTTTTTTGTTTTATTTGCACTACAAAGAGTGTATATATTTATTTTTGGTATAGTGCTTAACAAGCATGATTTAATTTTGCCCAGTTGTAGCCTGTTGAGGGGCAATAAATATCAAAAGTTCAAAAACATCTATTGTGTTATTTGTATGGATCCACTATATAAACATAATATCTACATACATGGCATTTGATTGGAGGCTAGTCTCACTTTGTCCCACAGCAACAATAAAATAGTTTAGATTTGTGTACATTGTTTCTGTTAATAATGTATTGTATTAAGTGTGCATTTCATTATAATATTCAGATTTATCATAAATAATTGAACATGCACATGTATTTTAAGTTCTGTTAAAGAGGGGTGGAGGTGGGGTCACATTTGAGCATTCAAAAATGTACTTGAAAGTAACGCAATAGTTACTTTCTGAAGTAACTAATTTTATAATTTGTAACTGAGTAACTAATTTAGTTACTTTTTGGAAGAAGTAACTAGTAACTGTAACTAATTACTTTTTAAAAGTAACTTGCCCAACACTAGTTGTCTGTGATGCTTTCTCTGCTTACCTTTACTGTGGCCATCTGAGGCATGGAGTTCTTTTTGATGGAAATGTGCTTTTCAAAAGGGGCCAATATAAAAGCTAGCACAAAGCTAAGACATGACGGAAGCAGACCAGCACAGTCCCTTTATGTTAAATGTTAGGAAATGTCCTTTATGTGCTTTGTGAACAAAGAGCTGCTGATGGATCAATGCCAGCTGTCCATGAGCTAACTAGCTGTTAATGTTGTCAGTTTGTTCAGCTTGGTGTTAGAGTGTTGCTCAGGGGTAATGTGGGTAGCAGGCTGGGGCCCATGTTAGACTAATGCCGCGGTTCTATTCAATTCAAATTCAATTCAATTTTACTTGTATAGCGCCAATTCATAACAGAAGTTATCTTAGGACACTTTTCAAATAGAGCAGGTCTAGACCGAACTCTTTATAACATTATTTACAGAGACCCAACAGTACCACCATGAGCAAGACCTTGGAGACAAGGGCAAGGAAACACTGCCTGTTAAAAGGCAGAAACCTAGGACAGATCCTCCGGCTCTAGGTGGGTGGTCGTCTGTCTCGACCAGTTGGAGTGAGAGAGAGAGACAGAGAGAGAGAGAGAGAGAGAGAGAGAGAGACAGACAGACAGGTGCACAGCAACAACAGTATTGGTAATGGCAATCTAGCAGGACCATGGCAGGAGGCTCCACCAGGATCGATAAGAACCTGCGGACGAGAACTCCCGGGAAGAAGTGAAGTTAGTAACATGCATTAATGGAACATGAATGAGTGCAGAAAGAGAGAGGAAGGGAGGAGCTCAGTGCATCATGGGAAATCCGCCGATAGTCTAGGCCTATAGCAGCATAACTAAGGGATGGTTCAGGACTCACCTGATCCAGCCCTAACTATAAGCTTTATCAAAGAGGAATGTCTTAAGCCTACTCTTGAATGTGGAGAGGGTGTCTGCCTCCCGAACCACAACTGGAAGCTGGTTCCACAGGAGAGGAGCTTGGTAACTGAAGGCTCTGGCTCCTGTTCTACTTTTAGAGACTATAGGAACCACAAGTAGCCCTGCATTCAGAGAACGTAGTGTTCTAGAGGGGTAATAGGGTACTATGAGCTCTTTAAGATATGAAGGGGCCTGACCATGAAGAGCTTTATAGGTGAGGAATAAAAAAACTTTAAATTCTATTCTACATTTTACAGGGAGCCAGTGCAGAGTAGCTAGTACAGGAGAGATGTGATCTCTTTTTCTAGTTCCTGTCAGTACTCGTGCTGCAGCGTTCTGAATTAATTGGAGCGTTTTAATGGACTTTTTGGGGCAACCTGATAATAAAGAGTTGCAGTAATCCAGCCTTGAAGTAACAAATGCATGGATTAGTTTTTCTGCATCTGTCTGT